>NW_025209651.1:4085-8399 GCF_004010195.1 Chiloscyllium plagiosum
TTTTTTTTAACTCATTTTCCTTCGCCTCTCCTTTTTACCCTCCCCCAACCTGCATCCCACCCCCTCCCATTGTTTTCAAACAAAGACTTTGTGGTTTATGTTTGAAGATGATAACTTCCTCTCTCTCTCTCTCTCTCCCTCTCTCTGGTACACGTGCATGTGCACACACTGATTTGCCATGACGTTATTCTATGAATTTCCCACTCATTGTGTTAAAATGTTTATCACCATGTGCCTCCTTTGCCAATGACATTACATTTGTGTGCCCCCAACACACTGTTCAGTTCCACTGACTGTCCTAATGGCAGCTTCTCTGCTCACTTCTCCATTCCTCCCAAGCCTGCTTGCTCTTCTTCAGTTGCTTGTACAAGGCTCCCATTTATGACAGCAATGAGCAATAAGCTATCAGAAAGGAATATCTTCCGTGTATCCCTTGTTTGCCTCAGCTGTGCTTAAAGGAAACACAAGCTCTCCTTCTAAGCCTCTAAGCAGCTGTCCTCCCTCTTCCATCATCATTTCCAAAACCTGCTGGCTCTGCCTTAGCCCATGGCTTGTTACCTTGACAACTGGTTCCTTAAGCCTGGGCTGTCCCTCAATAAGGGCAGAGTTACCGTTCCCTGAGGTCTCAGATGACCACAGTCCAAAGATGTGCAGCTGAGGTGAATTGGCCATGCTAAATTGTGTCAGAGAGACACAATTCGGAGGGTCTGTGTGGACTTGTTGGGCTGAAGGGCCTGTTTCCAAGCTATAGGGAATCTAATTTTAAAAAGAAATCTGGACATCTTGGTGATTAATAAAAAGCTCCATTATTGTCCTGTCATGGAAATATCAGGATGGTAGGAGGTGAATTTGATGGCCCCTGGTCATTTTCTTTAGGAAGTTCTGCATTCCAACATGCTGCTTTTGTTGAGGCTTTGGATGGCTTCCTCAATGTAGGCCCATGAGAGTGGAGGTAGTTACAGCAAAGGGAAGGTTGAGTTCTGGATGGAATGATGATGTTTGTTTAATCCTGTCATGGGATGTGAACATTGCTGGAAAAGCAATATTTGGTTTGGAACCTGAATGATAGGTAAGAGCTGTGACTCATAAAGTTTGCTGGGAGGTGAGTGATGGGCTTAATGTGCTTGGAGCAGTGAGGGAAGATAATGGAACTTTGAAGATCCACTATTGTTGTGGTTCTGTTCGCCGAGCTGGAAATGTTTGTTGCAAACGTTTCGTCCCCTGTCTAGGTGACATCCTCAGTGCTTGGGAGCCTCCTGTGAAGCGCTTCTGTGGTGTTTCCTCCGGCATTTATAGTGGCCTGTCCCTGCCGCTTCCGGTTGTCAGTTTCAGCTGTCCGCTGTAGTGGCCGGTATATTGGGTCCAGGTCGATGCTTTTGTTGATGGAGTTTGTGGATGAGTGCCATGCTTCTAGGAATTCCCTGGCTGTTCTTTGCCCTATAATGGTAGTGTTGTCCCAGTCAAATTCATGTTGCTTGTCGTCTACGTGTGTGGCTACTAGGGATAGCTGGTCATGTCGTTTCGTGGCTAGTTGATGTTCGTGGATGTGGATCGTTAGCTGTCTTCCTGTTTGTCCTATGTAGTGTTTTGTGCAGTCCTTGCATGGGATTTTGTACACTACATTGACCTGGACCCAATATACCGGCCACTACAGCGGACAGCTGAAACTGACAACCGGAAGCGGCAGGGACAGGCCACTATAAATGCCGGAGGAAACACCACAGAAGCGCTTCACAGGAGGCTCCTAAGCACTGAGGATGTTACCTAGACAGGGGACGAAACGTTTGCAACACAAATTCCCAGCTCGGCGAACAGCGAGCACCCGAGCACCCGAGCTACAAATCTTCTCACAAACTTTGAAGATTCACTATTGTTTATTTTTAATTGAAGACTCTGTTGCATAAAATGTGATTGCAAAAATGTTTAAGAGGGAGAAACGCCAGGGACTTCTTGACCAATTGCTGTTAACTCCCTGAAGATCTTTGGAAAATTGGGCATGAAGGAGGGGAGAGGAGCAGGAGGTGCGCAGGTTATGGGGTGGTTTGCTCACTGGTCAGAGAGGCAGTGGGGGACCTGAGTTCCTTCCTTCAAGGAAAGCTTTGCCAGTGTACATGGGCTGTTAGGAAATCCATCTCCAGCCTTACTCCTGGACAGCTGCCTGGGAGTCAGGGTCACAATCTGATCAGGCATGACCTTGTCAACGAGTGCATCTGATTCTATGGGCTAATCATGCTCCTTTTCTGGGCGAGGTCTTCAAAAGCTGCATTTATATAGTGCCTTCAGGGTGTCATGACTGTCCAGGATGTTCTGTATGACTCTGAGACTATTTAATTAACAACATTTAAAAGGTATTTGAATAAATACATGGATAGGAAAAGTTTAGAAGGAAATGGCCCAAGTGCAGGGAAATGGGGTTAGCGTAGATGGACATTTTAGAGCATTACAGCGCAGTGCAGGCCATTCAGCCCTCGATGGCGACCTTTTGGCTGGCACGGACCTGTTTGGGCCAAAGGGGCCTGTCTCCATGCTATAGGACTCTATGACTCTATGTCCTGAAGCACATTTCCAGCCAACATCTTATTTTGTAAAAGTAGCCATTGTTCTATCGTCAAATTCAGCAACTAATTAGCATGCAGCTAATTGGCCTAATCAGCAGTATGATGAATGACAATGAATCTGTTTTTGGTAGTGGTGTTTAAAGGATAAATGTTGGCCCAGATTGTGTCGACTCCCTTCATTGTGAATGTGCGTGAAACAATCTGGACAGTTGCTGCTGATACCCAGTTGGGGCGATATACAATATTACAAATTTTGACAGAATCTGCAACACTGCAGAATACACAGATAGTTACCACATACCCAGCACAGCTTAAAGCATAAAATGAGATCATTCAGCCTATCATAACTGATAGTGAGATCATTCCCATTTCCCTAACCTCTTGTCAGTGCCGAGTGCCTGCACCTTCAAATACTTATCCAATGTTCTCTTTAAAAAATGCAATGATCTCTGACTCAAGGCAGCCAAAGCTGTTTTAAAGTATCTCTGGTTCCAGAAACCCTTTTCTCCTCTCTCCTGGCAAAATTGTCACTCTCTGCTCTAAGACCTGTTCCTGTCCTCAAACATATGATCATTCAATTCCTTGATCCTTTTTAATAACAGATTTGAAAAGCTAGACAGGGTAATATGTCTGACAATTAACATAATCTACTATCATTGCAAAACATTCATTTTAAGATTATATACAGAGCACTACAACTAGATCTTCCAGAGGATCATGAGGTATCAATTGAGGCCTAATTATCTGCTCTTTGTGAACATGGGAATCAGTATGCAGGAATAGACCAGCTATTTCTTGGAGTCAAGATTAGAGTGGTGCTGGAAAAGCACAACTGGTCAGGTAACATCCGAGGAGCAAGAAAATCGATGTTTCGGGCTAAAGCCCTTCATCAAGGACTGGAGAGAGGCAAATGTAATTCCTCTCTTCAAGACGGGAAATAGGGAAATCCCCGGCAATTACAGAAAAGTAAGTCTCACGTCTGTCGTTTGCAAGGTGTTAGAAAGGATTCTGAGGGATAGGATTTATGACCATCTGGAAGAGCATGGCTTAATTAAATGCAGTCAACACGACTTTGTGAGGGGCAAGTCATGCCTCACAAGCCTTATCGAGTTCTTTGAGGATGTGAATAAAAAAGTTGATGAGGGTCGAGCTGTGGATGTGGTGTATATGGACTTCAGCAAGGCATTTGATAAGGTTCCTCATGGTAGGCTCATTCAGGAGGTCAGGAGGAACGGGATACAGGGGAACTTAGCTGTCTGGATACAGAATTGGCTGGCCAACAGAAGACAGCAAGTGGTAGTAGAATGAAAATATTCTGCCTGGAAGTCAGTGGTGAGTGGTGTTCCACAGGGCTCTATTCTTGGGCCTGCACTGTTTGTAATTTTTAGTAATGACTTGGATGAGGGGATTGAAGGATGGGTCAGCAGGTTTGCAGACGACACAAAGGTTGGAGGTGTCGTTGACAGTATAGAGGGCTATTGTAGGCTGCAGCGGGACATTGACAGGATGCAGAGATGGGCTGAGAGGCCGCAGATGGAGTTCAACCTGGATAAATGCGAGGTGATGCAGTTTGGAAGGTCGAATTTGAAAGCTGAGTACAGGATTAAGGACAGGATTCTTGCCAGTATGGAGGAGCAGAGCGATCTTGGTGTGCAGATACATAGATCCCTTAACATGGCCACCCAAGTGGACAGGGTTGCTAAGAAAGCATATGGTATTTTGGCTTTCATTAACAGGGGGATTGAGTTTAAGAGTC
>NW_025209651.1:8808-17072 GCF_004010195.1 Chiloscyllium plagiosum
GCCAAATGGTCTGTTTCCACACTGTGGGGATTCTATCTATCTTGGCCTCGGATACAACTCATTGGCTGCTGAAAGCATTGTCATTAACAAGTTAACTAATTCAGGCAGGTGGAAGTGGGTACTGCAGACGCTGGATGAAGGGCTTTTGCACGAAATGTCAATTTTCCTGCTCCTCGGATGCTGCCTTGACCTACTGTGTTTTTCCAGCACCACTCTGATCTTGACTCTAATTCAGGCCGGCCTCGCGCATTCCTTCCTTGTCAATCCAGGATCATCCAAACCTTTGCTGACCATAACTCGCACTAATTCCAGCTCACTTATCAGCTGGTGCTTACTGACCAACATTAGCTTCCAACTGGACATTGACTCGGTTTTAGATCAGTGGTGCTGGAAGAGCACAGCAATTCAGGCAGCATCCGAAAAGCCTCGAAATCGACGTTTCGGGCAAAAGCCCTTCATCAGGAATAAAATGAAGGGCTTTTGCCTGAAACGTCGATTTCGAAGGTTTTCGGATGCTGCCTGAATTGCTGTGCTCTTCCAGCACCACTGATCTAAAACCGAGTCAATGTCCAGTTGGAAGCTAATGTTGGTCAGTAAGCACCAGCTGATAAGTGAGCTGGAATTAGTGCGAGTTATGGTCAGCAAAGGTTTGGATGATCCTGGATTGACAAGGAAGGAATGTGCGAGGCCGGCCTGAATTAGAGTCAAGATCAGAGTGGTGCTGGAAAAACACAGTAGGTCAAGGCAGCATCCGAGGAGCAGGAAAATTGACATTTCGTGCAAAAGCCCTTCATCCAGCGTCTGCAGTACCCACTTCCACCTGCCTGAATTAGTTAACTTGTTAATGACAATGCTTTCAGCAGCCAATGAGTTGTATCCGAGGCCAAGATAGATAGAATCCCCACAGTGTGGAAACAGACCATTTGGCCCATCCAGTCCACACTGACCCTCCAAAAGGCATCCCACCCAGACCCCAGCATTTCCCATGGCTCAGCCACCTAAGTCTGCACATCCCTGGATACCATGGGTAAATTACTATGTCAATCTACCTAACCTGCCCATCTTAGAGTGTGGGAAGAAACACACACAGACACAGGGAGAATATGCAAACTCCAGACAGACAGTCACCCAAGGGTGGAATCGAACCTGGGTCCCTGGTGCTATGAGACACCTTGCCACCACAGCAGGGTCTTAACCCTTTTGTTGTTACAATGATGTTATAATGATGTACATTTGCGATTACGTTACAAGGTGGAAGCTAGTCAATTGCCATTTGAGTTCCATACCTCTCTCACTTGGCAGTATTTGCTCAGGTTACTGCTGAAAATCCTGGCCTTTATTTTGAACAATGTTCCAGACTCCCCAACAAGCAGAACTGGTTTCTCTTTATCTATTCCAAGCACTTTAAGGCAAACTATCCTTTAAATGAATAAAGCTCAGCGATTAGCACCCTATTCAGTGTAACCCTCCTCTGTTTAACACCTCTACTGACCAGATACTGATGTGGTAAACTGTCACAATGCCTCTCAGGCATGAAACTAGCTCAAATTCTTACTGTTAAAAATCACACAACACCAAGTAAAAGTCCAAAAGGTTTAATTGGAAGCCCTAGCTTTTGGAGCGCCACTCCTTCAGGTGGTTGAAGGAGCAGTGCTTGGAAAGCTAGTGCTTCCAATTAAGCCTTTTGGACTATAACCTGGGGTTGTGTGATTTTTAACTTTGTACTCCCCAGTCCAACACCGGCATCTCCAAATCACAAATTCTTACTGAGCTGCATCAAACTCAATTATGTTTCATGACATGCAACAATGGCGATATCAATCTTGTTCTTATCAGTCAATGTCTTGGCTGATATCCTCTGATGTTCACAACCAGATGTTTGATGTCTTTCTACCTTCATTACAAAGGCAGTGTTTCCTCTAATCTATGCTGGTCATCACAACTCCTTTCACACTCTCTACTCCCTCTCCAATATTCCATCCCCTACACTTACTGGCTCACAATGAAAGCTGATCAAATTCAGCAAGCAGTTTAAAGCGGTTCTGCCTTTTGGTTTTGAACAATATATAAAAACTTGCCAGTGTCACCCATTGTCGGGAAGCTGGATCAGTGAGGAAGGCAGCAAGCAGCCACTGGTCCTTATTGGCTAGACATTCACGACAGCAAGCAATATAGAATGTGTTCTACAGCATTGTGATAGAAGAGCAAGGTGAAAATGCTAAAACGTACATTTTTTGGATACTAAAATAAAAACACAAGCTCAGCAGGTCTGGCAGTATCTATGGAGAGAAATTAGAATTAACGTTTTGGGTTCAGTGACCCTTCAGAACATTTTTGGATCATGGAATCAATGAAATCATCAAGACTGGCGAGTGGTGGGTATACAGAATGTCCATTACTTTGTACACCTTCCTCCTCTCCCACCTTCAGGCACCGATTAGCTGTTTTAGCTGCTAGTAAAGGCTCTGCCCTATCTCCCTCCCTCCTCAACATTACCCACCTCTGCCCTATCTCCCTCTTCATCATTACCCACCTCTGCCCTCTCTCCCTCCCTCCTCAACATTACCCACCTCTGCCCTATCTCCCTCCCTCCTCATCATTACCCACTCTGCCCTATCTCCTTCTCTCCCTCCCTCAACATAACCCACTTCTGCCCTACCTCCACCTCTGCCCTATTTCCCTCCTTTTCTCAAAAAAATGGCCTCTTCCCTATCCCTCTCCCTCCTCAATATAGCCCACCTTTCCCCACCTCACTCCCCCTGCAATATAACCCAGCTCAGAGGGTTGTTAAACACACTGAAGACAGGGAGTTGGAGTCAGTGAGTCATTTACAGGTTGGAAAGACATAACTAGTGGAGTGCCACAAGGATCAGTCCTAGGGCCTCAATTATCTATATCAATGACTTGCAGGATAAGGTCGAAGTAAAATATCAAAATTTTCTGACGATACAAAAGGTGAGAGGGCATGTTGTAATAAGGGCATAAGGAATCTTCATGGGGATATAGGTAGGTTTAGTGAGCGGACAAAGGGAGGGAGATAGGGCAGAGGTGGGTAATGTTGAGGAGAGAGGGAGATAGGGCAGAGGATGGAGTTTAATGTAGGAAAATGTGAGACCATCCTCTTTGGTAGGAAGAATCAAGAGGCAGAAGCAGCCTTATCCAAATGAAGAGAAACTCCAAAAAAAGTGTAGTGCAGAGAGCTCTGGGTATTCTTGTGCAAGAAGTTAGCATGCAGTGCAGCATGTCATTAAGAAGGCAAATAGGATTTTGGCCTTTATTGCCAGGGGGTTGGAGTTTAAAATTAAGGCGGTCTTGTTACAGTTATACAGGGTGTTGATGAGGTTGCACCTAGAGTATTATGCACAGTTTTGGTCCTCATATTTACAAAGGAATGTACTGGCATTGGAGGGAGTTTTGAAAAGGATTCACTAAGCTGATTTCTTGGATGAAAGAGTTGGTTTATTGAGAACTGTTAAATAGGTTAGGTCTTCATTCATTAGAGTTTAGTAGAATGAGGATTGATCTGATAGAAGATTCTGAGCAGACTTGACAGGGCAGATATTGAGATAACGTCCCCCCCACTAATTGGGGGCGGCACAGTGGCTCAGTGGTTAGCACTGCTGCCTCATAGCACCAGGGTCCCAGGTTCGATTCCAGCCTCGGGCGACTGTCTGTGTGGAGTTTGTACATTCTTCCTGTGTCTGCGTGGGTTTCCTCCCAGCGCTCCAGTTTCCTCCCACAGTCCAAAGGCGAATTGGCCATTCTAAATTGCCCATAGTGTCAGGGGTGAATATAAGGTAGGGGAATGGGTCTGGGTGGGTTACTGTTCAGAGGGTCGGTGTCAACTTGTTGGGCCGAATGGGCCTGTTTCCATACTGTAGGGAATCTAATCTAATGGGGGAATTTCAAAATAGGGGACATAATTACAGACTAAAGGGACACTCATTTAAAATTTGGAGGTGAAAGAATTTCTCCTGAGGGAAGTGAATGTCTGGTGTTCTGCAACCCAGAGAGTTGTGGAGGCTAGATCAATGAAAGTACTTAAAGAGGAGATAGATATAATTTTCAAATATTGGGAAGTTGACTGCTGTGAGGAGCTGGGACTAAAGAGGGGTTGAAGCTTGAAATAGATCATCCATGATATCTTTAATGGGGCAAACCTGAGGGGCTGAATGGCCTATTCCTGCTTCAATTTCTTATGTTCTTATATTCCTTGATTTTGAACCTTTGAAAAGCATGGAATGTTAAATTCACTAATGTCTAAATGTAAGTGCATGTTAAATGTCTCGAGTAATGAGATTGGCTTTTACCATTTTTGTCTCAGGTTTCTGATCTAAAGACTAAATTAGTTCACATTGAAATCTCCTTTGTAAGGCAGTCTGGGAGGTATTGATTATTGGTTTGTAAATAGGCAGAGTGCTGTAGGAAGTGCAGCTTTCTATTTGCAGTTTTTATTAATGTACCTGCTAGTGTGCAGGCTGACCTGGATAAGATTAGATTAGATTAGATTCCCCACAGTGTGGAAACAGGCCCTTCGGCCCAACACTGACCCTCCGAAGAGTAACCCACCCAGACCCACTTCCCTTTGACTAATGCACCTATCACTACAGGCAATTTAGCATGGCCAATCCATCTGACCTGCACATCTTTGGACTGTGGGAGGAAACCCACGCAGACACAGATAACATGAATATGGACAAGGGCAGCCCCTTCCTTTGATGGCTACCTGCCTGAAACTGATATCAGGTCCTTGCTCCTGATGTTCTGGAGTGTGACTTTGGTGAGTGATGGATCCCTATTTGTCCATTAGTTGTACTCTCTGCAATTTTAGAGCTGGCTAATGGTCTTTCTTGATAATGTGAGATTGTTTCGAGCTGCGGTTTCTGACACCTGCTGACTTTGACAGAAGTAAAATCCTGGAGCGACGCCAAATCCTTTTTTGCACCATTGACAGTCAGGATTGACTCCTCTCTTTCTGCTTTGAAGCCTAGGATTGGGTTCATCATTGACCCTCACTGTCTCTCATCGATCTTAAATAGCACAACCTTCTGAAAACGTTTTAACCTTCTCGACACTCTCTGACTGTCTCAGGCTCTATCTGTGAGCCTTCTCATTTAAGATGTATGACTTCAAACGTCTTAAATATTTACAGAAAATCTAGCTTCAAGTTACCAAGGTAACAAATTTAACAACTAGGATTACTGTCAAAGAGGCCATTCAGCTAAATTGGAATTAGTTTTATGAACACCTCAGCTTTATCTTTGATGGTGTCAAGCTTCTTGAATTTTGTTGGAGCTGCACCCATCTAAGCAAGTGGGGAGTATTCCATCATACTCCTGACTTGTGCCTTTTGAATGATGGATAGGCTTTGGGGATTTAGGAGCTGAGTTACTTGCCTCAGCAGTCCTAGTCTCTGACTTGCTTTTGTAATGGGTCCAGTTGCACTTCTGGTCAATGGTAACCCCAAGGATGTTGATAGTGGTGGATTCAGTGATGATAACACCATTGAATGGCAAGGGTTGGTGGTTAGTTTTTCTCTTATTGGTGATGGCCATAGCCTGGCTTCCATGTGGTGTGAACATTACTTGCCACTTGTCAGCCCAAGCCTGGATATTGTCCAGATCTTGTTGCATTTGAACATGGATTATTTCAGTATCTGAATGGAGCTGCACATTGTGCAATCTTCAGCAAAAAATCCCCACTTCTGACCTTATAATGGAAGAAACATCATTAATGAAGCAGCTGAAGATGGTTGGAGCTAGGACTCATTCCTGAAGAAGGGCTCATGCCTGAAACGTCGATCCTCCTGCTCCTTGGATGCTGCCTGACCTGTTGCGCTTTTCCAGCAACACATTTTCATCTCTGATCTTCAGCAGCTGCAGTCCTCACTTTCTCCTAGGGCAACTCTGAGGAACTCCTGCAAAGATGTCCTGGATCTGACCTCCAACAATCATGACCATCTTCCTATGCAACCAGCATAGAGTTTATCCCCTGATTCCCATTGATACAAGTTTTGCTAGGGCTCCTTGATGTCATACTCAGTTGAGTGCAGCCTTGATATCAACAGCTGTCACTGTCTGGAGTTCAGCTCTTTTGTCCATGTTTGAACCAAGGTCAATGAGGTCAGGAGCTGAGTGGCCCTGGAGGAACCCAAACTGGGCATCACTGATCAGGTTATTGCTGAGCGGGTGCTGCTTGATAACACTGTTGATAGCACCCTCCATCACTTTATTGATGATCGAGAGTAAACTGATGGAGCAGTAACTAGTCAGGTTGGATTTGTCCTGCTTTTTATGTAAAGATATACCTAGAAATTTTCCACACTGTCTGGGGAGGTGGCAGTTGTAACTGGACTGGAAGATGCTGGCTCGGGTAACAGCCAGTCCTGGAGCACAAATCTTCAGTGTTATTGCTGGAATGTTGTCAGGGCCCATAGCCTTTGCAATATCCAGTGTCTCCAACCATTTCTGCATGTCACTTGGAGCGAATCGAATTGGCTGAAGACTGGTATGGATCATCCACTTGGCACTTGGGCTGAAGATTGCTGTAAATCTTTTGATGTGCTTGGCTCTTCCATCATTGAGGATGATAATGTTTGTGGAGCTTCCTCCTCCAGTGAGTTGTTTAGTTGTCCACCACCATGATGTGGTAGGATGTGGTAGGACAGCAGAGCTTAGATCCAATCTGCTGATTGTGGGATTGCTTAGTTCTATCCATCACTCGTTGCTTATGCTGTTTGACCCACAAGTTGTCCTGTTTGGTATCTTTCTCAAACCCATGTCCTGCCTTCTCCCTGTAACCTTTGATCCCCATTCCAATCAAGAACCTGTCTATCTCTGTCTTGAAGACAATCAATGACTTGGCCTCCACAGTCTTCTGTGGCAATGAATTCCACAGAATCACTATCATCTGGCTGAAGAAATTCCTCCTCATTTCAGTTCTAAAGGGTCTTCCCTTTAGTATGAGGCTGTGCTCTTGTGTCCTTGTCACTCCTACTTGTGGAAACATCATCTCCATTTCCAAAGTGTCCAAGCCTCTCAGTATTGTGTAAGTTTCAATCCTAGATCCCCCCCTTATCCTTCTAAACTCCATCAAGTACAGACTCAGAATCTTCAATCACTCCTCACATGACAAAACACTTCAACCCCGGGATCATTCTTGTAAAAGTTCTCTAAACCTCCTCCTTCAGCACATCCTTCCTTAGGTACAGGGCCCAAAACTGCTCGCAATATTCCAAATGCAATCTGACCAGAGCCTTATACAGCCTCAGCAGTACATCTCTGCTTTTGTATTCTAAACGTCTTAAAATGAATGCTGACATTGCATTTGCCTTCTGAACCACCAACTGAACCCGCATGTTAACCTTTAGAGAATCCTGAACTAGGACTCCTGAATCCCTTTGTGCTACAGATCTCTGAAGCCTTTCCCAATTTAAAAAATCATCTAGGCCTCTTACCAAAGTGCATAAGCTCACACTTTCCCACATTGTATTCCATCTGCTACTTCTTTGTCCACTCTGCTAGCCTGTCCAAGTCCTTCTGCAGGCTCCCCACTTCCTTAAATCTACCTGTCCCTCCACCTAGCTTTGTGTCATCTACAAACTCTCAGTTCCTTTGTCCAGATCTATGTAACCCTTGATTTCTCTATTGATCAAGAGCCTCAGTTAAGTTCCCTATTAAGTTACATAGCCGATTGGGTCTTGTCTGACCCGCAATCAATCTGGCTGGACATCGAGGCTTCTCAAGTAAAATGCCCACTTATTAACCTTTTATTGTCAGACAAGAGGAAAATCATTACGGATCACTGTAAAAACCCTATAATACTAAACACAATTAAAGCTTGGAATATAATGCGGCAAAATGAGGGCAACTCCCATAAAACATCCCCCTATGCTCCGATAGTGGGAGCATGGGGATTTCAATCAGGGCTTACAGATGCCACTTTCAAACTCTGGAGATCCAGAGGTATCTCCTGTTTAAGATATCTGTTTAAAAATGGGGTCCTGATGTCTTTTGAACAGCTGCGTCAGAAATTTGGATTACCTAATGGAGACCTCTTTCGATACTTCCAAATTCGAGATTACATACAGAAGAAGACTATGCTATTAGATAGTCTTTATAAGTCAAAAAGAGAACGTAGAGTGCAATGGCCAATGGGGTTATCTTCCGTCAGTACTATTTATCATTTATTACATGATGAAGTATCTGGAGCTATGGACAATCAGCTTAAAACGTGGGATCAGGATTTGGGACTAGAAATCTCTA
>NW_025209652.1:0-3312 GCF_004010195.1 Chiloscyllium plagiosum
TCCCTTTGGTAGGTCAGTCAGTAACAGGAAAACTGCCCCCTTTGGTAGGTCAGTCAGTAACATGGAAACAGCTCCCTTTGGTAGGTCAGTCAGTAACAGGAAAACAGCTCCCTTTGGTAGGTCAGTCAGTCACGTGTAAACAGCTCCCTTTGGTAGGTCAGTCAGTAACGAGAAAACAGCTCCCTTTGGTAGGTCAGTCAGTAACGTGTAAACAGCTCCCTTTGGTAGGTCACTCAGTCACGTGTAAACAGCCCCCTTTGGTAGGTCAGTCAGTAACGTGTAAACAGCTCCCTTTGGTAGGTCACTCAGTCACGTGTAAACAGCTCCCTTCGGTAGGTCAGTCAGTAACGTGTAAACAGCTCCCTTTGGTAGGTCAGTCAGTAACGTGTAAACAGCTCCCTTTGGTAGGTCAGTCAGTAACAGGAAAACAGCTCCCTTTGGTAGGTCAGTCAGTAACATGTAAACAGCTCCCTTTGGTAGCTTTATCCATCTCTTTCTGAAATGTAGCTTCCATTAGAATGGACTCCCAAGCCATTGAATTGATTCCGTTGGACGTCGCTGAAAGAATGAGTGGGATCTGGAGGCGGGCAGTTGGATTCTCAGCATGGTTTCCCAGCAAACAGAATGTTTGGGCTTTCCGGTGAATGTAACCCAGGATGTGAGATCAAGATCTCTCAGCACCTCTTTTCATTTCAAACATGGTCGAAAGTGTTCCAGACTTCCATGGTGAGAGTGGCAGCCCTTGCTGTCCCTTGAAATCACTGGGTATTGGGGAGCAAACTCTCTGCTGGTTGGACTGATACCTGGTACATATGTGGATGGTTAGGGATGTTCCAATTCAGTCATCTCAGCTCCAGGATATCTCTGCAGGAGTTCCTCAGGGTAGTGTCCTAGGACCAACCATCTTCAGCTGCTTCCTCAATGACCTTCCCTCCATCGGAAGTTCAGGAGTGGGGATGCTCACTGACGATTACACAATGTTCAGCACCATTCCCGACTCCTGAGATACTGAAGCAGTCCATGCTCAAATGTCAGAAGGTCTGGTCAACATCTGGGTGCGGTGTAAGCAGTGACAAATAACATTCACACCACACAAATGCCAGGCCATCTCCAGTGAGACATTCAGTGGCATAACCATCCCTGATCAATATCCGAGGAATTACCATTGACCAAAACCTCACCTCGACTAGCCATTACAAATACAGTGGCTACAAGAACAGGTCAAAATCTAGGAATCCCAAAGCAAATAACTTCCCAAAGCCTGTCCACCATCTACAAGGCAAAGGTCAGGAGTATTATGGAATACTCCGCACTTGCCCTGGATGGGGGCAGCTCCAACAAGAAGCTTGACACCATCCAGGACACAGCAGCCTGTTTGATTGGCACCACATCCACAAACATCCACTCCCTCCACCCCTGACGCTCAGTAGCAGCTGTGTGCACTATCTACCCATGACCACTTCCATCTAGAAGGACAAGGGCAGCAGATACATGGGAACACCAATATCTTCAAGCTCCCCTCCAAGCCACTCACCATCCTGACCTGGAAATATATCACCATTCCCTCACTGTCGCTTGGTCAGAATCCTGGAATTCTCTCCCTAAGGGCATTGTGGGTCAACCCACAGCAGGTGGACTGCAGCGGTTCGAGAAGGCAGCTCACCCCCACCTTCTCAAGGGGGCAACGAGGTAATGGATGTTCCACTGACAGTTGTGAGGGGGGGTGGTCATGGGACACGTTCCGATGATCAGGCTCGGGGGACTTCAGGGTGATGTAGGAGGAACTGTATTAGAAAGAAGGAACCAAGTTTGGGTGAGGTGCAGCTTAGATGGAATTTGTTGATGACTCCAAGGAATTTGCTTTGGCCGTTGAGCAGGACAGAGAGCCAGAGTAGGTCACTGATGGAGGATCAACAGTCCTTGCTGTGGAGTAGTTGCTCAGAGAGAAACCATTGGGAGAAATGAGTTGATGAAAACGTGGGTAAGAGTTGCAGTGGTTAGAGAGTGAGTGGGTGATGCCAACCAACAGGGAACAGGGACAACAGGATCACTTCCAGGCCCTAACTGGTGAAGTACCAGAGGGAGTTACGGGGAGAAGGCAGGAGCATGGGGTTGAGAAATGTATCAGCCATGATCGAATGGCAGAGCAGACTCAGTGGGCTGAGTGGTCTCATCTTGCTCCTGTACCTTGTGGACTTATGGGTCAGTGTTGGAGCCTCAACAATTTAGAATCTACATTAATGACTTGGGCGAAGGAACTATACAGTTTGTAGCCACACTTACTGAGGTTACGCTGACGGGGGGCGGGGAAGTCAGTTGTGAGGATAGAGTCTGCAAACAGATATAGGCAGGTTAAATGAGTGGGGGAAAGTTCGTCAAATCATGCCAAGGTTTAGCGATACAAAGTGGGATCATGTGAGATTCTCCAGTTTGGCAGCAAGATTAGAATCGTGGAATATTATGTAAATGGAAAGTAACTACAGGCTGCTGCTGTACAGAGGGGTCAGGGAAGCCCTGTCCACTCTGTGTCAGTGTGGACGCACAGCAAGGAATTAGGACGGCTTCAAAGGCTGTGTACAGGGAGTGGATAGGCCAACGTAGAGACTGTAGCTGAATCAGATGTCTCAGAGGTTAGGAAACCTGTGGAAATCTTTACCACAGAGCACTGTCAAAGCTGGATTGAGAAGGATGCTGAAGGCACATCAGGACAGGGTAGGCCGTGATGTCAGTGACAGGTACAGCAGACTTGAGGGGCAGAATGGCCTGTTTGCTATGACCTGAAATGGTCATGGGTAAAGGGGAGAGCTGATGCGGCGAGCGAGCCAATGGGACAATGCGAAGATTTTAAACGGTGCAGCTTGGATTGAGTAGAGGAATGGCAAGATATTTAAATTACTGGCAGGGACTAAGCTGAAGAATCATTGCTATAGTCCCACCAGGTGGCACATTGCCGAAAGCTGCAGCTGTTACAGAGCTCAGAGTCAGGCAGGCAGACAGCGCTGGGCTCATGGGCGAACAAATACTCACAGCAGCAACGTGGATATCTCTTTAGCAATGTGACCCGAGCATTACCCCCTGGGCAGGGGCTGTCACTCCCATGTCTGTATTCAGGGGCTGCTCCCTGATTGGCTGCCCTGGTTCTGTCTCCCCAGGATTCGACTGGAGCCTCCATTTTAAATGGGAGCAGCTAACCCCAGAGGTCAGGGCCAAAAGACTACAGCCCATTGAGCCAATCAGGTAAGGGGCAGCGTGTGAGGAGGTGGGGGGTCCTGGGGAGGGGGCATTGGGAAGGGCTGGGGGGGTGAGGGTCAG
>NW_025209652.1:4038-8115 GCF_004010195.1 Chiloscyllium plagiosum
GGGACTGTGTTAGATGCTGGGACTGTGTTTGGTGTGGGGATTGTGTTTGATGTGGGGATTGTTTTTGATGCTGGGTCTGTGTTTAATGTGGGTCTGTGTAAAATGCTGGGATTATGTTTATGTGGGGATTGTGCTTGATGTGGGGATTGTTTTTGATGTGGGGACTGTGTTAGATGCTCGGTCTGTGTTTGATGTGGGACTGTGTCTGATGTGGGACTGTGTTTGATGCAGGGACTGTGTTAGATACTGGGACTGTTCTTGATGCGGGGACTGTGTTTGATGCAAAGACTATGTTGGATGCTTGGACTGTGTTTGATGCTAGGACTGTGTTTGAAGTGGGAACTGTGTTTGATACTAGGACTGTGTTTGATGCAGGTGCTGTGTTTGATGCAGGTGCTGTGTTTGATGCAGGTGCTGTGTTAGATGCTGGGGCTGTGTTTGATGTGGGGACTGTGTTAGATGCTGGGACTGTGTTTGGTGCAGGGACTGTGTTAGATGCTGGGACTGTATTAGATGCTGGGACTGTGTTAGATGCTGGGACTGTGTTTGATGCAGCGACTGTGTTAAATGTGGGACTGTGTTAGATGCTGGGACTGTGTTAGATGCTGGGACTGTGTTAGATGCTGGGACTGTGTTTGATGTGAGGACTGTGTTAGATGCAGGTATGGTGTTAAATGCTGGAACTGTGTTTGATGTGATGACTGTGTTTGATGTAGGGACTGTGTTAGACACTGAGACTGTGTTTGGTCCTGGGATTGTGTTTAATGTTGAGACTGTGTTAGATGCTGAGACTGTGCTTGTTGCAGGGTCTGTATTAGATACTGGGACTGTGTTAGATGCTGGGACTGTGTTTGTTGCGGGAGCTGTGTTTTTTTATATGGGGACTGTGTTAGATGCTGGGACTGTATTAGATGCTGGGACTGTGTTTGGTGCAGGGACTGTGTTAAATGTTGGCACCGTGTTTGTTGTGGGGACTGTGTTTGATGCTGAGGCTGTGTATGATGTGGGGACTGTGTTGGATGCTGGGACTGTGTTTGATGCTGGGATTATGTTTGATGCAGGGACTGTGTTTGACATTCAGACTGTGTTTGATGCAGGAACTGTTGTTGGATGCTGGGACTATGTTTGAAGATGGGACTACGTTTGATGCAGGGACTGTGTGTAATGCAGGGACTGTGTTTGATGTTCAGACTGTGTTTGATGCAGGGACTGTGTTGGATGCTAGGACAATGTTTGAAGCTGGGACTATGTTTGATGTGGAAACTGTGTTTGATGCTGGAGGGATGTTTGATGCAGGGATTGTGTGTGATGCAGGGACTGTGTGTGATGCAGGGACTGTGTGTGATGCAGGGACTGTGTGTGATGCAGGGACTGTGTTTGATGCTGGAGGGATGTTTGATGCAGGGACTGTGTGTGATGCAGGGACTGTGTGTGATGCAGGGACTGTGTTTGATGCAGGAACTGTGTTTGATGTTGGGACTGTGTTGGATCTGGAACTGTATTTGTTATTGTGACTGTGTTTGATACAAAGAGAAAAGAACAAAGATAATTTACAGCCCAGAAACAGGCCCTTCGGCCCTCCAAGCCTGAGCCGATCCAAATCTACTGTCTAAACCCATCGCCCAATTCCTAAGCATCTGTATCCCTCTGCTCCCCACCTACTCATGCATCTGTCCAGAAGCATCTTAAATGACTCTAACGTGCCAGCATCAACACAATCCCAGGATCAAACACAGTCCACCTCTGCTGGCAATGTTTTCCAGGCACCTACCACTCTCTGTGTGAAGTACTTGATGTGTGTATCCCCCTTAAACTTTCCATCTCTCATCTCTCATTATTGAATCCTTCACCCTGAAAAAAAGCTTGTCTCTATCCACCCTGTCTATACCCTTCATGATTTTGTAAACCTTAATCAGGTCCCCCCTCAATCTCCTTTTTTCTAACGAAAATAAACCTAACCACCTCCACCTCTCTTCATAGCTAGCACCTTCCATACCAGGCAACATCCCCGTAAACCTTCTCTGCGCACACTCCAAAGTGTCCACATCCTTTTTGCGATGTGGCGACCAGAACTGTACACAGTATTCTAAATGCAGCCGAACCAATGTCTTGTACAATTTTAACATGACTTGCCAGCTCTTATACTCAATACCCCGTCCAATGAAGGCAAGCATACTATATGCCTTCTTGGTCACTCTCTCCACCTGTGCAGCAACCTTCGGGGTACAATGAACCTGCACTCCCAGATCTCTGTCCATCAACTTCAACCTTCGGGGTACAATGAACCTGCACTCCCAGATCTCTGTCCATCAACTTTTCTCAAGGCTCTTCCGTTTACTGTATAATTCGCTCTAGAATTAGACTTCCCAAAATGCATCACCTCACATTTGTCTGGATTGAACTCCATCTGCCACTTTTCCGCCCAACTCTCCAGTCTTTGTATATTCTCCTGTATTCTATGACAGTCCCTTATGCTTTCTGCTACTCCACCAATCTTTGTGTCATACAGAGACTGTGTTAGATGCAGGGACTGTGTTTGGTGCAGGGACTGTGTTTGGTGCAGGGACTGTGTTTGGTGCTGGGACTGTGTTTGGTGCGGGGACTGTGTTTGGTGCGGGGACTGTGTTTGGTGCGGGGACTGTGTTTGGTGCTGGGACTGTGTTTTGATGTGTGGAAGCTAACGTAACCTATCCCTCTCAGGACACCAGTTATAGCTGGAGGTCTCTTTGTGATCAACAAAGCCTGGTTTAACCATCTCGGGAAGTATGACACTGCGATGGACATCTGGGGCGGTGAAAACTTTGGTAAGATGTGGGTGGGGAGATACTGAAGGTCACCGTCCCCCGTGGATGGGGACACACCACAGTTTGCGTTATTATTGTATTGTAGGAGGTGCAGGGTGATTGGAGGCCAAATCCAACAGGCAGTTGGTCATGGCTGATCTGTATGGAATTAGCTTCTCCAATCCATGTTCTGTCCAGTTTTTTTCATACAATTGCGGGATCTGGGTGTCAGTAGCTTTCATTCAGCTCCACTCTGCACTGTTTCTGACCCACCGTGAGGAGCTGGTACCTGGCCCTCCTTTTGAGTGGTGCTTTAATTAAACGCAGCCTCTGCCCAATCACAGGGCAGTTCAGAGTCAACCCCATTGGCTCTGGGCCTGGAGTCACCTGTTGGCCACGCCCCAGTAATGATGTCAGACTGGGTGAGCCAGGGACGGCAGGATTGCTGGAGAAACTCAGCAGGTCTGCATGTGCCCGTGGTGAGAGAGGAACAGAGTTAATGTTTCGAGTCCAGTGGCCCTTCCTCCAGCACTTGCTGTTTTAGTTTCCAGTCTCCAGCATCCGCAATTTGATGTTTTGTTTTAGGGAGATTAGTAAATCCGTTTGATCAGAGCTGACTGCTTTTCAGCACTTTCACTGATTCCAGATAGAGACATAGAGATGTATGGCATGGAAACAGACCCTTCGGTCCAACCTGTCCATGCCGACCAGATATCCCAACCCAATCTAGTCCCACCTATCAGCACCCGGCCCGTGAAAAAGTTGCCCCTTGGGTCTCTTTTATATCTTTCCCCTCTCACCCTAAACTTATGCCCTCCAGTTCTGGACTCCCCGACACCAGGGAAAAGACTGTCTGTTTATTCTATCCATGCCCCTTATTATTTTATAAACCTCAATAAGGTGATGCTCCAGGGAAAACAGCCCCAGCCTGTTCAGCCTCTCCCTATAGCTCAAACCCTCCAACCCTGGCAACATCCTTGTAAATCTTTTCTGAACCCTTTCAAGATTAACAGCGTCCTTCCTGTAGCAGGGAGTCAGGAATTGCACAGAGTATTCTAAAAGTGTTTAATCCCAGATGTTGAAATGGTGTTTAGATGGTGTTGGAGAGGGTTTTAATGCTGGGGAAGGGCTGATCTAATACGCTTAGATTCTGGATTAGTGGTGCTGGAAGAGCACAGCAGTTCAGGCAGCATCGAGGGGCTTCAGCAAAATCGACGTTTCGGGCAAAAGCCCTTCATCAGGAATAAAGACAGTGAGCCTGAAGCGTGGAGAGATAAGCTAGAGGAGGGTAGGG
>NW_025209652.1:11277-17073 GCF_004010195.1 Chiloscyllium plagiosum
TCCTTCTCTCTCCCCCTCTCCCCTCTCTTCTCCTTCCCCGCCCCTCCTCCTCCTCCTGTCTGTTCCCTTCCACATCACTCCATTCCCCCCCCTCCCCTGCCATGACACTCTGACCTGCACTCCCCCTCCTCTCTCTGTCTTACAGAAACACTGAGCGTACCGTCGAGGTCTGGATGGATGAGTACAAGCGGTTTTATTATGCAGCCCGGCCATCTGCCAAGGGACGGCCTTATGGAGAGTAAGTGTTCCATGTCTCAGAGCGTTCCAGAGAACTCTGTATCAATATTCGCCAAAGGGAGGGGATTGGTGCAGGAAGCTCTCAGAATCATAAAACATGGAAAAGTACAGCTCAGAACAGGCTCTTCAGCCCACGATGTTGTGCCACGGATCAATCCTAACGTAAAATATACTAACTTAACCTACGCACCCCCCCAGCTCACTGCTGTCCATGTGCATATCCAGCAGTCACTTAAATGTCCCCAAGGACTCTGCTTCCACCACCACCGCTGGCAACGCATTCCATGCATTCACAACTCTCTGAGTAACGAACCTACCTCTGACGTCTCCTCTATACCTTTCCCCTTATATCTTAAAACTATGACCCCTTGTACCAGTCAATCCTGCCCTAGGGAAAAGTCTCTGTCTAGTGACTCTATCTATGCCTCTCATTATTTTGTACACCTCGGTCGGGTCTCCTCTCTTCCTCCTTCCCTCCAGAGAGAAAGGTCTGAGCTTATTCAATCTCTCTTCATAAGGCAAGCCCTCCAGTCCAGGCAGCATCCTGGTAAACCTTCTTTGCACCCTCTCCAAAGCCTCTGTTTCTTTCCTATAGTAGGGAGACCAGAACGGGACACAATACTCCAAGTGTGGTCTCACCAGGGTCTTGTAGAGCTGCCGCAAAACCTCACGGCTCTTAAACTCAATCCCCCTGTTAATGAAAGCCAAAACACCAAATGTTTTCTTAACAATCTTATCCACTTGGGTGGCAACTTTGAGGGATCTATGTTGATTAGATTACTTACAGTGTGGAAACAGGCCCTTCAGCCCCACAAGTCCACACCGACCCTCCGAAGAGCAACCCACCCAGACCCAGTCCCCTACATTTACCCCTTCACCTAACACTACGGGTAATTTAGCATGGCCAATCCACCTGACCTGCACATCTTTGGACTGTGGGAGGAAATCGGAGGACCCGGAGGAAACCCACGCAGACACGGGGAGAATGTGCAAACTCCACACAGTCAGTCGCGTGAGGCGGGAATTGATCCTGGGACCCTGGTGTTGTGAGGCAGCAGTGCTAACCACTGTGCCACCGTGCCACCCAACTTGTACTTGAACACTAAGATTGCTCTGTTCCTACACATTGCTAAGAATCCTGTCTTTAACCCTATATTCAGCATTTGAGTTCGACCTTCCAAAATGCATCACTTCGCATTTATCCAGGTTGAACTCCATCTGCCATTTCTCAGCCCAGCTCTGCATCCTGTCTATGTCACACTGCAGCCTGCAGTAGCCCTCGATACTATCGACGACACCTCCAACCTTTGTGTCATCTGCAAATTTACTAACCCACCCCTCAACCTCCTCATCCAAGTCATTTATAAAAACTACAAAGAGCAGAGGCCCAAGTACAGAGCCCTGCGGGACCCCACTCAACACTGACCTCTAGGCAGAATACTTTCCATCTACAACTACTCTCTGCCTCTGTCAGTCAACCAATTCTGAATCCAGATAGCCAAATCTCCCTGTACCCCATACTTCCTGACTTTGTGAATGAGCCTACCATGGGGAACCCTATCAAATGCCTTGCTGAAGTCCATATACACCACACCTACTGCTCAACCTTCATCGACCTGTCTCGTCACCTCCTCGCACAGCTGAATAAGATTTGTGAGGCATGACCTGTCCCTCACAAAGCCATGCTGACTGCCTTTAATCACACTATGATTTGCCAAACAGTCATAAATCCTATCCCTCAGAATTCTTTCCAAAACTCTGAATAAGATTTGTGAGGCATGACCTGTCCCTCACAAAGCCATGCTGACTGCCTTTAATCACACTATGCTTTGCCAAATAGCTATAGATCCTATCCCTCAGAATTCTTCCAAAACTTTGCTGACCACAGATGTAAGACTGACTTGGTCTGTAATTGCCAGGGATTTCCCTATTACCCTTCTTGAAAAGACGAACAACATTCGCCTCCTTCCATCCTCCGGTACAACTCCCGTGGAGAGTGAGGAGGCAAAGATCTTTGTCAGCGGCTTAGCAACCTCCTTTCTTGCTTCCCGGAGCAGTCTAGGATAAATCTGGTCTTCCCCTGGGGACTTATCAATCTTTAATGTTTTCCAAAATTTCCAGCACATCAACTTCATCAATCTTGATCTGGTCAAGCCTGTATCCCAGCTCCTCAAAGTTCTCATTCACAACAGGGTCCCTTTCCTTAGAGAAAACTGAAGCAAAATATTCATTTAGGGCTTCCCTATTTGCTTAGACTCCACGCACAAGTTCCCTCCACTATCCCTGATCGGCCCTACCTTCTCCTTCATCATTCTCTTATTCCTCATGTGTGAGTAAAACGCCTTTCGGTTCTCCCTAATCCTTCTTGCCAAGCTTTTTTCGTGCCCCCTCCTGGCTCTCTTCAGTTCAATTCTGAGCTCCTTTCTAGCAAGCCTGTAATCCTCTAAAGTTGTGCTAGATCCTTGCTTCCTCCACCTTACGTAAGCTGCCTTCTTCCTTTTGACGAGAAGCTCCTCTGTTCTCGTCATCCAAGGTTCCTTAATCTTATCCCTTCTTACCTGTCTCAGAGGAATAAATGTGTGCATCACTCGCAACAACTGCTCCTTAAACAGTCTCCACACGTCTGTAGTGCCCTCTCTGCAGAACAACGGCTCCCAGTCTGTACTTCGCAACTCCTGTCTGATAGCGTCATAATTTCCTTTTCCCCAATTAAATATCTTCCCTCAGTAACTGCTCCTTTCCCTCTCTAAGGCTATGTTAAATGTTAGGCAGTTGTGATCACTGTCACCAAAGTGCTCTCCCACCGCGAGATCTGACACCTGTCTTGGCTCATTGTCGTGCACCAAATCCAAAATGGCCTCTCCCCTCGTCAGTCTGTCTACATACTGAGTAAGGAAACCCTCCTAAACACACCTGACAAAAACGGCTCTATCCAAACCATCTGCACTGAGGAGGTTCCAGTCGATATTGGGAAAGTTGAAATCACCCATAACAACAACCCTGATACATCTGCATTTTTCCAAAATCTGCCAGCCTATGAGATCTTCAATCTCTCTACTGCTATTAGGAGGTCTGTAGAAAACCCCCAATGCGGTGGCTGTTCCCTTGCTGTTCCTAACTTCCACCCATACTGACTCAGCAGACTCTGATCATTTCTGTAACTGTGATGCACTCTCTGATTAGCAATGCTACACCCCCTCCTCTTTTTCCACCCTCCCTGCTCTTTTTAAACGTTCTAAACCCTGGAACATCTAGCAACCATCCCTGCCCCTGTGAAACCCACGTCTCCGTTATGGCCACAACATCATAGCCCCAAGCACTGATCCATGTGCTAAGTTCGTCATTCTTATTCTGACACTCCTTGCGTTAAAGCAGACACACTTTAACTGATCCCTTTGTTTCATCACGTGAGAAACCTTCCTGATGGATTCACTACATCCTGTCACTGCCCCATCTACAACTGCCCTCCCTCTCAGATATGTAGCTCTGATTCCCACCCCCCTGCCAAAGTAGTTTAAATCCTCCCGAACCACACTGAAGGATTGAGGTGTTGAGTTTCTAAGTCAAGTTGCTTTTGAAAAGGAAGAGGTGTTGTGCGTCATAAAGTATTAAGTTAGATAAATCCCTGGGTCCTGATGGGATCTATCCCAGAATATTGAGGGAGGCAAGAGATGAAATTGCTGGAACATTGATCGACATCTTTGTATCCTTTTTAACCAGTGGTGAGGTCCCAGAGGACTGGAGATTAGCCAATGTTGTCCCATTGTTTAAGAAGGGTAACATTGATAATCCAGGAAATTACAGGCCTATAAGTCTCACGTTGGTGGTAGGGAAATTATTGGAAAAGATTCTCAGGGACAAGATCTATACACATTTATTAGCAATAGGCAGCATGGTTTTGTGTGGGGAAGGCCATGCCTCACTAACCTGATTGAGTTTTTTGAGGAAGTGATAAAGATGATTTATGAGATGGTTGATGTTGTCTACATGGAGTTCAGTAAAGCCTTTGACAAGGTCCCTCATGGCAGACTGGTACAAAAGGTGAAGTCACATGGTATTGATGGAGACAGAACTGGCTTAGTCATAGGAGACAGGGGGTAGCGGTGGAAGGATGTTTATCAGAATGGAGGGTTGTGACTACTGGGTGTTCCACAGGGATCAGTGCTGGCACCTCTGCTGCTCATGGTGTCCAGAAATGATGTGGAGGAAAATGGAGCTGGTCTAATTCGTAAGTTTGCGGATGATACAAAGGTTGGTGGAATTGCAGGTAGTGAGGAGGATTGTCAGAGGATACGGCAGGATATAGAGCAGTTGGGGGGCATGGCAGATGGAATTAAAGCAGGACAAATGTGAAGTGATGCATTTTGGTCGGAGTATTGAGATGCAGAGGGATCTGGGTGTGCAGGTCCACAGATTCACTGAAGGTGGCAGCGCAGGAGGGTAATGTAGTAAAAAAGACTTATGGCATGCTTGCCTTCATTGAAAGGGCATTGAGTATAAGGATAGACAAGTTATATTGCAGCTTTATAGAAATTTAGTTAAGTTTAGAAATTTAGAATCCCTACAGTGTGGAAACAGGCCCTTTGGCCCAGCAAGTCCACACTGACCGTCCGAAGAGGAAGCCCCCCAGGCCAATTGCCCTACCCGATTACTCTAATTTTACCCCTGACTACGGGTAATTTAGCATGGCCAACTCACCTGACCTGCACGTCTTTAGATTGTGGAAGGAAACCGGAGCACCCAGAGGAAACCCACACAGACACGGGGAGAATGTGCAAACTCCACACAGACAGTCCCTCGAGGCTGGAATCGAATGCAGTCCCAGGTGCTGTGAGGCAGCAGTGCTAACCAGTGGGTCACTGTGCCAACATATCTTGTGTAGTTCTGGTCACCACTCTACCAGAAGGATATGGATGCGTTGGAGTGGGTACAGAAAAGGTTTACCAAGATATTGCCTGGTATAGGGGATTTTAGCGATGAAGAAAGGTTGGATAGACTGGGTTTATTTTCACTGAAATGCAGGAGGTAGAGGGGCGATCGGAGAGAAACTTATAAGATTGTGAATGGCAGGGGTAGAGTAGAAAGTATGAGGCTTTTTCCCAGTGTGGAGGGGACAATTACTAAGGGACACAGGTTCAAGGTGTGGGGAGGCGTTGGGGCGGGAGGTGAAGTTTACAAGAGATGTGCGGGCAACTATCACACACAAAGGGGGCTGAGTGCCTGGAACATGCAAACAGAGGAGGTGGTGCAAGCAGACACAATGGCAGCAAACAAGGAACAAACAAATGCAAGGATTGAACAGGAATAGTGGGATACCGGTCCAGGACGGGAAGAATGTTTTACGGTGGAAGGGCAAAATGTGTCGGCAGAGGCTTGGAGGGCCGAAGAGCCCATTCCTGTACTCTATTGTTCTTTCTTACTGTTCATGACATGGGTCAGTGTGTTATACAACACAGTCTGGGTCAGTGTGTGATACATCACAGTCTGGGTCACTGTGTGATACAGCACAGTCTGGGTCAGTGTGTTATACAACACAGTCTGGGTCAGTGTGTGATACAG
>NW_025209653.1:0-2231 GCF_004010195.1 Chiloscyllium plagiosum
GCTGAGACGTCATGGAATACAGTAACGGGCTGATGGCACAAACGGGGGTGTGCATGGAGAATAGTGGGGGGCTGAGGACACATCCGTGGGTGCACTGGGAGTAGAGTAAGGGGCTGAGGGCACATCCATGGGTGTACAGGGAGGACAGTAGTGGGCTGAGGGTACTGCCGTGGGTGTACTGGGAGTATTTTCGAGTGTTGAGAACACATCCTCCCGCAGCTTGAGTGTTGAGTGCCATTGTGGAGGATGTGATTTTACCGATCTTCACGATTGCGGTCTTTGGCACAGAAACCTGAGGATCCAGTTGGAGAGGGTCAAACTGAGACCAACGTCGAAGAGTTTTGTGATTAGTCTGTAGGGAATAATGATTTTGAAGGTGTAGCTTTAGTCAATGAGCAGGATTGTGGTGTAGGTGTCCTTGTTGCCCAGATGTTCCAGGGATGCGTGCAGGCTCGGAAATAGCATCTGTTGTGAAACCGTTACATCAGTCGACAAATTATAGGGCAGCAGGTCAGGCTGAGAGACTGGTGTTGGTGTAGACCATCACCAGCCTCTCACAGTACTTCATGATTATTGATGTCAGAGCCACTGGGTGGTAGTCTATAAGGGCACGTTCCATGTGCTTTCTCACTTACGAGGATGATGATGGCCTCCTTGAATAAGATTGGATCTGAGTGCTCAGCCGGCAATCGACATCTCCTCACCCCACCTCCCTCTTCAACACACAATTACATTGGTTGTTGTAAGCACCACACAGTTAGCATTGAGACAGATTGCCATTAATAGACTGGGATTGTGCACCATCAGGTTCATTGTCACCACAAGGGGGTAAATTCACAATAAAATGGTGGGCAGGGTGTCAGTGCCAGTGGCACAAGGAGTGAAGACTTTGCAGGTGTAATTCCAGTCAAGCCACTGCTTAAACCTGATTGGAGTCAAGCATCTTGAGCGTTGTGCCTTTTCAATGGTGGACAGTCCTCAGGTAGTCAGGAAGTGCCATTTACGTAAACCATCTCATCTGACGGCAGTTTTCCTCAGTTTACAGATGAGATGGTTGATGTAAATTGCACTTCCTGACTACCTAAGGACTGGTGATTGGATGGGCAGGTGATATTTAGGAAGTGGGGAGGCGGCAGAAAGACTTGGACAGTTTAAGACACTGGGAAAACACATGGATGATGGAGCACAATATGGGAACTTGTGAGATTCTGCACTTCAGTAGGCGGAATACAGGCAGACACTATGTTTTAAAAGGCTTCTTGAAATCTGAAGCACGAAACGAGTTTGGAGTCCTCGTCCTCTCTTACGGTTAATGCACAGGTGCAGTTGGCAGGTGTGAAAGCTAATGCGATGCTCACATTTATTTCAAGAGAGTTAGAATACAAGAGCGGAGACATATTGCTGCGAATGTAATGGGCTATGGTCAGACGGCATTTAGATTATTATGAGCTGTTCTGGGGAAGAATCAATGGGTGTTGGACATGATCTGTCCTGGGAATGATGGCTTGTTATATGAGCGGCAGTTGAGGGCTCTATGTCTGTACTCAATGGAATTTAGAAGAATGGGGGTGATGCATCGATTGAAACTGACTGATTACTGCAAAGATTGATATAGTTTGAGTTTCGAAGATATTTTCACTACTTTTAGAGGCCATGACAAAATGGTACAGTTTCAGAATGAAGCGATAGGCTGAATGGCCTAAATCTATTGCTATATCACATGCCCGTATTGTCATACAGTCTATTATTCAGTGCAGAATTGTAAATCTCAGACCTGCTCTTGTAACCATTCTTTCTGTATGTTGATTTGACTTCACCTTCTGGTCAATGGTAACCCCTGTAATTTGGACAGTGGCAGGATTCAGTGTTAACCAGTAGCGCCGTAATATGTTGAATATAAGCTGCTATCTGTGAGTCTCATCTGGCGGGAGTACATTGTCTCGACGATGATTGTCATTTTCAGTCTGGTATTTTTGAAGGATTGATCCTGTTACACTAATATTGTTTCATTTAATAAAATAGGTGCAATTTATCACCGCACTCAGCAACAATATGTCATGGAACACTGTACACCTTTCTAATAATAGAAAGGTCTAAAATGTTCAGTATCAGAAACACTGCTTTCCTGTTCATGTTCAAATCAGAAAACCTGTCCCATCGAGGTGTTCAACTTGGAACTTTTAAAACTTAACTCTTGTTTATGCGAATCCTGGATGGGCCAACCATTTCTT
>NW_025209653.1:4400-5608 GCF_004010195.1 Chiloscyllium plagiosum
CAGGTTTGGGTGGATTGGCCGTGCTAAATTGTCCCATAGTGCCCAGGGATGTGCAGGTTAGGGTGGATTGGCCATGCTAAATTGTCCCATAGTGTCCAGGGATGTGCAGCTTAGGGTGGATTGGCCATGCTAAATTGTCCTGTAGTATTAGGTGCATTCGTCAGAGGAAAATGGGTCTGGGTGGGTTCCTTTTTGGAGTGGACTGTTTGTTTCCACACTGTAGGGAATCGAATCACGGAATGACAAATCTGCCGAAAAGCCACTTAGATTTAACGTTCAATTTACTTGTAGTGATTTGGATAGACAGCACGGACAGAATTTCCATTACCTGCACAATTTAACAATGTTCACCTACAATCCTCAAAAGTTTGCAAGTTTTTTTTTTGCCTGGGGAGGCACAGAATGATGTAGAATTTACTTTTGATTTGAATGTGGGAGGTAGAATTGAGGTAACTTGCCAGATTTAATATGACATGGTTATAACCATCAGGCGGTTTGCATGTATTTATCTCAGGATGTACCAAGTTACATAGAATCTGCATGCACATCATCCACTCACAATCTCAGGGAACCACCTCCCATTTCCCGTTGGGAGGCATGAAATTGAGCAGAATTCGCGTGGGATTTTGCAGAATTCCACACAACCTGCATAATTGGACACTTTGAGTTGCGACCGCAGGAACGGGGTTGGGGAGGGGGGGGGAGTGGGATTTGTATCCATTTTGCTTCAGAGGTGCAGAGAATTTGTACAGTCAGTGTGTACTTGAGGAACCAAACGTACCTAACAGGAGGGAATTTGGATAAGGGTGCTCGGAATTGCGCAGGAGTAACATATAGTTCGCATCAGAAGCAGATACCGTTTCCGTAATTTGCAAGAATTAACTTACAATTTGCCTGGGCAGGACCCACTGGGTTTGATTAGATTCCCTACAGTATGGAAACAGGCCCTTCGGCCCAACAAGTCCACACCGACCCTCCGAGGAGTAACCCACCCAGACCTATTCCCCTACATTTATTAATTCACCTAACACTATGGGGCAATGTAGCATGGCCAATCCACCCTAACCTGTACATCCCTGGGCACTATGGGACAATTTAGCACGGCCAATCCACCCTAACCTGCACATCCCTGGGCACTATGGGACAAGTTAGCACGGCCAATCCACCCTAACCTGCACATCCCTGGGCACTATGGGACAATTCCCCAC
>NW_025209653.1:6538-11887 GCF_004010195.1 Chiloscyllium plagiosum
CTCCCCAGGACCTTACCATTAAGTGTATAAGTCCTGCTAAGATTTGCTTTCCCAAAATGCAGCACCTCACATTTATCTGAATTAAACTCCATCTGCCACTCCTCAGCCCATTGGCCCATCTGGTCCAGATCCTGTGGTAGCCTGGGATCCACCAATAATCAGAGCTCCCTTTGCATATCTCCTGCTCAGAAAGAGCGTTGAATCTGCCCATAATTCACGTAAGCGGCTGACATCTGCATATAGTCTGCCTCGGAGGAGGAAATCAAATTGACATGACATACGGGTTGAGTTGGCGATTTTAAAACAGGAACTCTGGGAACGTTAACAGAACCCGCGCGAGCAGCCACACAGACTCCAACAACAGCATTTATACAAACAGTTCAGGGGGGGAAATACAAAAAGTATTGGTTTGAAGGCAGCACTGCGTTCAATTCTGGGCGCCACATTAACAGGGAGGTTGTGGAGAGGGTGCAGAACAGGGTTTACCAGGGAGCTACCTGGATTAGGTGGCGTGAGCTACAAGGAGAAGCTAGAAAATCCCGGATTGCTTTCTCTGGGAGTCTGAGGGGAGACTCGATAGAAGGCTGTAAGATGCACAGGTAGGGGTGACTGTTAGAATACATTTCCCAGAGCTGAAATATCTAATACCAGGAGTATGCATTTAAGCTGAGAGGGGGAAAGTTCCAAGGAGATGTGAGGGGCAAAGGAATCTGCCATTCTTACCTGGTCTGGCCAACTTGTCACTCCAGACCCACAGCGATGTGGTTGACTCTTAACAGCACCCGCTCCCTCAGCACTGACCCTCTGACAGTGCCCGCCCCCTCAGCACTGACCATCGACAGCACCCATACTGTTGGAGGCTCACTGCTGAGTGAGTAGGGCACTGTTGGAGGGCAAGCGCTGAGGGAGTGGGCACTATCAGAGGGTCAGTGCTGAGGGAGAGGGTGCTATCAGAGGGTCAGTGCTGAGGGAGAGGGTGCTATCAGAGGGTCAGTGCTGAGAGACTGGGTGCTGTCAGAGGGTCAGTGCTGAGGGAGAGGGTGCTATCAGAGGGTCAGTGCTGAGGGAGAGGATGCTATCAGAGGGTCAGTGCTGAGAGAGAGGGTGCTATCAGAGGGTCAGTGCTGAGAGACTGGGTGCTGTCGGAGAGTCAGCCCTGAGGGAGCGGGCAATGTCAGAGGATCAGTGCTGAGGGAGAGGGTGCTATCAGAGTGTCAGTGTTGAGGGAGCGGGCCCTGTGGGAGGGCCAGAGCTGAGGGAGTGCCGCACTGTCAGAGGGTCAGCGCTGAGGGAGCGGGCACTGTTGGAGGGTCAGTGCTGAGGGAGCGGGCGCTGTCGGAGGGTCAGCGCTGAGGGAGTGGGCACTGTCGGAGGGTCAGCACTGAGGGAGCAGGCACTGTTGGAGGGTCAGCATTGAGGGAGTGGGCCCCGTCCTGTAGGTTTGAAATCCAACCCCTGATCGTTGTGTCTCTGACTGAATCGTTGAAGGTGGCACGAAAATAGGAGGAACAGGAACACTGGTTTGGGAAGGAGAAGGTGGGGGCAGGGAAAATGGCGCCAACTGGGACCAGGCTAACCCTCTGTCTGTGCCCACAGAGCCGGGAACGGCTGGTGGTGGATCCCTATCGTCGCGCCCCTGATTGGCGGCGTAATAGGCAGCCTGGCCTACACGCTCCTCATCGAACTGCACCACGCGGAACCCGTGTCGGCCAAAGAGGAGGTGAAGGACGTCAAGGCCGAACCTCAAGCTGAAACAGAGGAGGCCGGGGAGGAGCCTGTTTAGGAGTCTCGCCGGCAGTAGGCCCCGCCAACCTGTACCGGGGATTTTCTTTTCGAAGGCCCGTAGAGTTTTCTCAACTCTCCCAGGTGACCGAGGCCTACCCCGTCAGGCTCAAGATGTCACCGGTGTTTATTTGACCGCGGGGCCTCCGAGCGAGCGTCAATGACAAACCTGCACCTTTAGCAATCTCCACAAAACCGAAAACGAACATTGATTCAGGGATCCAAGGACACCCTCCAAATCCCCTTCCCCCACTACCACCCCCCATCACCCCCACCCCTTTCAACCGGCGCCAAGGGCAACCCAGCTCGGGCCTAACGAGGCGACAAAAGCCTGTTGGGGGTAGAGGGTGAAATGTCAAGCTTCCGGCCTCCATTTCGTGTAATGCCAGCCCCTAAGGGGGGGACCATACCGGGGTGAGGAGTGGGGGGGTACAGGGTCCCCATGCTGCTCTCGCTCCTTCCAACCCTCTCTGAGGCCACCACTGAACCTGGAAGCAGTGCCAATGAGCGGAAGGAGGGGCAGGAAGGGACGGTGGGGAGGAAGAGGAACTCCACAGGCCTCGAATGGATCCTGGAGTCGATTTGGGGGTTGGAGCGGGAAGCGGGGGAATTTGGAGGCTGACGTGGGGTGTTCTGGTGAGGGAGGGGGGGTCTTAACTGAGGGAGGGCACAGTCCTCAACACGCAAAGGTTCCGATGTTGCGATATTTGAAGGAACATGTTGATTTTCGGTGCACATTTTGAGGGCAATCCACTCTCTGAAGAATGATTGAATTTAAAATATTATATCGCTTTTCGATTCAATAAAATATTTAAGTAAAACATTCCCCTGACCTTTCCCTGAATCGCCCAGGCTTTGACTGAAGTTGCATTGCCATAGCGCCTCGGGTTCGATCCACACCGTTTGGTCATTTCTTTCTCAAATTGCGATATTGTGACGGTTTCCGCACAGCAAGGTTCCACAAACAGAAAATATTTTTGGCTGTTCACTCAGCGCTGACCCTCCAACAGTGCCCACTCCCTCAGCGCTGACCCTCTCACAACGCCCACTCCCACAGCACTGACCCTCCGACAGTGCCCACTCCCTCAGCGCTGACCCTCTCACAACGCCCACTCCCTCAGCACTGACCCTCTTAAAGCGCCCACTCCCTCAGTACTGACCCTCCGACAGCGCCCTCTCCCTCAGCGCTGACCCTCCCACAACGCCCACTCCCTCAGCACTGACCCTCCGACAGTGCCTGCTCCCTCAGCACTGACCCTCCCACAGCACCCGCCCCCTCAGTGCTGACCCTCCGACAGCGCCCGCCCCCTCAGTGCTGACCCTCCCACAGCGCCCACTCCCACAGTGCTGACCCTCCCACAGCACCCGCTCCCTCAGCACTGACCCTCCGACAGCGCCCGCCCCCTCAGCGCTGACCCTCCCACAGTGCTGACCCTCCCACAGCGCCCGCTCCCTCAGCACTGACCCTCCGACAGAGCCTGCCCCCTCAGCGCTGACCCTCCGACAGTGCCCGCTCCCTCAGCGCCCGCTCCCTCAGCGCTGACCCTCCCACAGCGCCCGCTCCCTCAGCGCTGACCATTCGACAACACCCTCTGACTCTGCACTGACCCTCCGACAGTGCCCGCTCCCTCAGCGCTGACCCTCCCACAGCGCCCGCTCCCTCAGCGCTGACCCTCCCACAGTGCTGACCCTCCCACAGCGCCCGCTCCCTCAGCGCTGACCCTCCGACAGCGCCCAATCCCTCAGCGCTGACCCTCCGACAGTGCCCGCTCCCTCAGCGCTGACCCTACACAACGCCCACTCCCTCGATGCTGACCCTCTGACAGCACCCGCTCCCTCAGCGCTGACCCTACACAACGCCCACTCCCTCGATGCTGACCCTCTGACAGCGCCCGCTCCTTCAGCGCTGACCCTACACAATGCCCACTCCCTCGATGCTGACCCTCCCACAGCACCCACTCCCTCAGCGCTGACCCTCCCACAGCGCCCGCTCCCTCAGCGCTGACCCTCCGACAGCGCCCAATCCCTCAGCGCTGACCCTCCGACAGCGCCCCCACAGCGCCCGCTCCCTCAACACTGACTCTCTGAGTGATTGTGTGAGTTGAGTCAGTGTGTGTGGGGGGGTATCTCAGACCTTCCCTCCCCGCCCGACACTCAGTCACAGCAGGGTGTACCGTCCACAAGACCCACTGCAGCCAGGCTCCTTAGACAGCACCTTCCCCAAACCCGTCACCTCTACCCCGCTGGACGGGGGTTGGGGGTGGGGGGCAGCAGAAACACAGGGGACACCAGCCCGTCTGTGACCCTCCCCTCACACACACACACCGTCCCGAAATATCTCGGCCGTTCCTTCGGGGTCAGAATCCTGGGACTCCCTCCCTAACGGGGGCCCTGTGTCCCTACACCGCACGGGGAAGGGGGAGGGGGGAAACTGGAGCGATTCAAGATGGCAGCTCGCCCCCTCCCCAGACCTTCTCGAGGTGGGGCAATTAGGGACGGGGACTAAATGCTGGGACCCAGCCAGCAACACCCACATTCTGTGGATGAACGTGGTTAAAAAAAAAAAAGACAGATCAATAACCGAGCAGGGAATGTCTTTCTGGCTGGTGCTCATCGAGGCAGGACTCCATGACAAGATGGCTCCCTCAGTTCCCTTCATCTCTGGAGTCAGACGGTAAGATTTCTTCAGAACCGACGGCACAACGGGTCAAGCGTTCGATTTTCCGATGTGCCAGCGCTGGACTGGGGTGGACAAGGGTCAGAAATGCCAGGGCGTTCGGGGTAGGGGGAGGGGGGGGGTATCAGGTATCACGCGTCGTGAACCCAAAGGTCAGCGTTGAGACCGTCCTTGAGGGAACTGAACCTGGCCATCGGTCTCTGCTCGTGCGACTCTGTGTTGCCCCCCCCCCCCCCCACCCCCAGTACGGAGTCACACGGCACGTAAACATACCCTTGTGCCCGACCTGTCCATCATCCCCAAACTAAACTAGACCTGCTCCCGGGCCTCTGAAACTTTCCTACCCATGTGCTAATCCAAATGTCGTTTAACTGGACCCACAATCCACCACTGGGTCAGCGCTGAGGGAGTGGGTGCTGTCGGAGGGTCAGTGCTGAGGGAGTGGGTGCTATCGGAGGGTCAGTGCTGAGGGAGTGGGTGCTGTCGGAGGGTCAGTGCTGAGGGAGCGGGCACTGTCGGAGGGTCAGTGCTGAGGGAACGGGCACTGTCAGAGGGTCAGTGCTGAGGGAACGGGCACTGTTGGAGGGTCAGTGCTGAGGGAGTGGGTGCTATGGGAAGGCCAGCGCTGAGGGAGCGGGCGCTGTTGCAGGGTCAGTGCTGAGGGAGTGGGTGTTGTCGCAGGGTCAGGGCTGAGGGAGCAGGCTCTATGAAAGGGTCAGTGCTGAGGGAGTGGGTGCTGTTGAAGGGTCAGTGTTGAGGGAGTGGGTGCTGTCGGAGGGTCAGTGCTGAGGGAGCGGGTGCTGTTGGAGGGTCAGGGCTGAGGGAGTGGGTGCTGTCGGAGGGTCAGTGCTGAGGGAGCGGGCACTGTCAGAGGGTCAGTGCTGAGGGAA
>NW_025209653.1:12609-17077 GCF_004010195.1 Chiloscyllium plagiosum
TTGAAGGGTCAGTGCTGAGGGAGCAGGTGCTGTTGGAGGGTCAGCGCTGAGGGAGTGGGCACTGTCAGAGGGTCAGTGCTGAGGGAGTGGGCGGTGTCGGAGGGTCAGTGCTGAGGGAGTGGGTGCTGTTGGAGGGTCAGTGCTGAAGGAGTGGGTGCTGTTGGAGGGTCAGTGCTGAGGGAGTGCCCTGTCGGAGGGTCAGCGCTGAGGTAGTGGGTACTGTGGGAGGGTCAGTGCTGAGGGAGCGGGTGCTGTCGGAGGGTCAGTGCTGAGGGAGTGCCCTGTCGGAGGGTCAGCGCTGAGGGAGTGGGTGCTCTCGGAGTGTCAGCGCTGAGGAAGTGGGTACTGTGGGAGGGTCAGTGCTGAGGGAGTGGGTGCTGTCGGAGGGTCAGTGCTGAGGAAGTGGGTACTGTGGGAGGGTCAGTGCTGAGGGAGTGGGCGCTGTCGGAGGGTCAGTGCTGAGGGAGTGGGTGCTGTGGGAGGGTCAGTGCTGAGGGAGTGGGTGCTGTGGGAGGGTCAGTGCTGAGGGAGTGGGTGCTGTCCAAGGGTCATTCTACACGCACACTGCCCTCTGTGAAAAACATAACGCCCCCTCATGTCCTTTTCAAATCTTCCTTCTCTTACCTTAAAAATGTACCCTCTCGCCTTGAAATCCCCCCCATCCCCAGGAAAAGGCAGCTGTCATTAACGCGATCTGTAATCCTCATGTTTTTATAAAGCTCTATAATGTCATCTCTCAACCTCCGACACTCCAGTGAAAAATGTCCCAGTCTATCCAGCCTCTCCTTCAAACTCAAACTCCCCCGTTCCCAGCAACATCCTGGTATATGTCTCCTGAACCCTCTCCGGTTTAATAATTGCCTTCCTGTAACAGGGCGACCAGTACTCCAGACGAGGCCTCACCAATGTCCTGTACAACCCCAACATACAGTCAGAGAGATGCACAGCACAGAAACAAACCCTTCGGCCCATATTGTCCATGCTGACCTGACATAACAACCTAATATAGCCCCAGTTGGTCCATATCCCTCTAAACCCTTCCTATTCCTGTCCCCATCCAGATGCCTTTTAAATGCTGTCATTGTACCAGCCTCCACCACTTCCTGTGGCAGCTCATTCCATACACGTACCACCCTCTGTGTGAAAATGTTGCCCCTTAAGTCCCTTTTAAACCTTGTCCCTCTCACCCGAAAATTCATACAATCCCTATGTGCGGAAATAGACCCTTTGAAGAGTAACCCACCCAGACCCATTACCCCACCCTTTTACTCTACACTTACCCCTGACTAATGCACTTAACCTGCACATCCCTGGGCACTACGGGACAATTTAGCATGGCCAATCCACCCTGACCTGCACATCCCTGGGCACTATGGGACAATTTAGCATAGCCGATCCACCCTAACCTGCACATCCCTGGGCAGTATGGGACAATTTAGCATGGCCAATCCACCCTAACCTGCACATCCCTTGGGCACTACGGGACAATTTTGCACGGCCAATCCACCCTGACCTGCACATCTTTTAGACTGTGGGAGGAAACCGGAGCACCCGGAGGAAACCCACGCAGACACGGGGAGAATGTGCAAACTCCACACAGACACACACCCCGAGGCTGGATTCGAACCCGGGTCCCTGGCGCCGTGAGGCAGCGGTGCTAACCACTGAGCCACTGTGCCACCCAGGTTCTGCCCACTAGCTGTGGACCACCCCAGGGAAAAGACCTTGTCTATCATCTTTAGGTCCCTTTTAAACATTTCCCCCTTTGTCTTAAACCTATGCCCCTCTAATGTTGGTCTCTCCTCCCCTGGGAGAAAGGCTATCCACCCTATCCATGCCCCTCATGATTTTATAAACCTCTATAAGGTCACCCCTCAGCCTCCGACGCTCCAGGGCTGACTCCCTCTATTTTGAAGGCTGTCTGTAAAATCTTCCTTACTGTTTTGACACCATGACAAATTGTTTTAGATTAGATTAGATTACATTACAGTGTGGAAACAGGCCCTTCGGCCCAACAAGTCCACACCGGGAAACCGGAGCACCCGGAGGAAACCCACGCAGACACAGGGAGAATGTGCAAACTCCACACAGTCAGTCGCCTGAGGCGGGAATTGAACCCGGGTCTCCGGCGCTGTGAGGCAGCAGTGCTAACCACTGTGCCACCGTGCCGCCCACATCACGGTGTTGTGGTCCCTCTACCTGAATGGGTTTGAGGTGGAGGTGTCGGTGTTGGAATTGTGGGGTGGACAGAGTTAACAGTCACCCAACAACCAGGTTATAGTGCAACGGGTTTATTTGGAAGCACTAGCTTTCGGAGCGCTGCCCCTTCCTCAGGCAGTTCTGAAAGCCAGGTCCTTTCAAATTAGCCTGTGGGACTATACCCCGGTGTTGTGAGATTCTTAACTTCATGAGGCGGTACCGTTTTGGATGGCTTGTTTCTCTGGTTAGCGTAATATTCCTATCTCCATCCTGTTAGTCCAGCCATTTGGTCTTGGTCTGCAGCACCACCCTGTTTTTCATTATTTGTAATGGGCCCAACCACGAGGGATATATATTTCCCTCCCCAGCTCTATCAGCGTTCCGGAGAGACCCTTCCCTCCGCGACTCCCTCGTCAGGTCCCACCAGCCCACCCTCCCATCCCGGCACCTTCCCCTGCCGCCGTAGGAATTGCAAAACCTGCGCCCACACCTCCTCCCTCACCTTCCACATCCAACAGATATCCACCTGCACATCCACGCACGTCATCTACTGTATCCGTTGCTCCCGATGCGGCCTCCTCTACATTGGGGAGACTGGGCGCCTCCTAGCAGAGCGCTTTAGGGAACATCTCCGGGACACCCGCACACCAATCAACCACACCGCCCCGTGGCCCAACATTTCAACTGCCCCTCCCGCTCTGCCGAGGACATGGACATCCTGGGCCTCCTCCACCACCGCTCCCTCACCACCCGAGGCCTGGAGGAAGAACGCCTCATCTTCCGCCTCGGAACACTTCAACCCCATGGCTTCACCAGTTTCTTCATTCCCCCCCCCCACCGTATCCCAATCCCTCCATCTCGGCACCGCCCTCCTGACCTGTCCATGGCCTTTTCCCACCTATCAGCTCCACCCTCCCCACCTATCACCATGACCTCCACCTCCATCTACCTATTGCACTGGCAGCTACCTTCTCTCCCCCACCCCCTCCCATTAACCTCTCAGCACCCCACCCCTGGCCCACAAGCCTCATTCCTGATGAAGGAGCTTTTTTCTCCTGCCCCTCAGACGCTGCCTGACCTGCTGGGCCTTTGCAACACCACCCTCTCGCCAACGCTCTCGCTGCCGTTACACTCGGTTGGCAGACCACCTCTTCATTTGATTCGATTAGATTGCATTACAGCGTGGAAACAGGCCCTTCGGCCCAACGAGTCCACACCGACCCGCCGAAGCGCAACCCACCCATACCCCTACATTTACCCCTTACCTAACACTACCGGACAATTTAGCATGGCCAATTCACCTGACCCTGCACATCTTTGGATTGTGGGAGGAAACCGGAGCACCCGGAGGAAACCCACGCAGACACGGGGAGAACGTGCAAACTCCACACAGTCAGTCGCCTGAGGCGGGAATTGAACCCGGGTCCCTGGCGCTGTGAGGCAGCAGTGCTAACCACATGTGCCCCCCATGTGCCCCCCATGTGCCCCCCATGTGCTAGTGGGCTGTTTGATCCTTCATCTGATCACCCGCGGGGGGCTCATTATTATTATTACTCGGTCCAGCACTCCTAATCACACCAGGGTGTGTTTGTCAGGGGTTGCTCTTCGGAGGGTCAGAGCAGACTGGATGGGCCGAATGGCCCCTCCTTGCCCTGGAGGGGACTGGGTCAAGTGTCCAAGGCCCCCTCAAACAGGGAGGGAGGGAGAATGAGGCCGCCCCGCACAAACATGGCCGCGACCCGACTCTGTAAAAGGGAGCGGCGGCTAAGCGTCGACGTCACGTCCGCCCCGCAGGTGACGCGGCACGCACTGCGTCGCGAACGGCGATTGGGTGGTGTGTGCTTGATTGACAGCTGGTGCTCGGGGGACAAGAGACAAACAGGAGGGAGCTGCGCCTGCGCAGTGCTGCAGGCATGGGGCAGACAGAGTGAAGGCTGGGGGACGGGGAAGGGGGTAAAATCAATGCAGAACACATGCAAACGGCTCAGCAACTTGCATTGCACCCGCAGGAGGAGGTGAGAGAGCCTCTGGGTCAGACCTCTGGGTCTCTTCTATGTGTCTGGATTGGGGTGGGGGAATGAGCTGTGTGACCGTCCTGCGTTTTGCTAGCGCCTACCACCACCATCGGCATCTGATCCACAGCAATACATTCCCCCTCCTCTCCCCCCCCCATGGAGAAGGTCAAGCAGAGAATGGAGGGAGTTGCAGAGCAGGGAGAGGAGGATGGGGTCAGAGGCAAATGTGGATGGACATGGAGAGGGTGAGAGGT
>NW_025209654.1:0-17082 GCF_004010195.1 Chiloscyllium plagiosum
AGAAGGCATATGATGTGTTGGTGTTTATTGGGAGGGAGACTGAGTTTTGGAACCACAAGGTCATGATCCAGTTGTACAAGACACTGGTCAGGCCGCACCTGCAGTATTGCATGCAGTTCTGGTCACTAGGAAGGATGTGGAAGCTTTGGTAAGGGTTCAGAGAAGATTTACTATGATGTTGCCTGGTATGGACGGAATGTCTTACAAGGAAACGTTGAGGGAACTGAGACTGTTTTCATTGGAGAGAAGAAGGTTGAGAGGTAACTTAATTGAGAAGTATAACATAATCAGAGGGTTAGGTAGGGTAGACAGTGAGAGCATTTTTCCTCTGATAGTGAATGCTAACACAAGGGGACATAGCTTTAAATTGAGGACTGATAGACTTAGATTCATAGAGTCATAGAGATGTACAGCACGGAAACAGACCATTCAGTCCAACCTGTGCATGCTAACCAGATATCCCAACCCAATCTAGTCCCACCTGCCAGCACCCAGCCCATATCCCTCCAAGCCCTTCCTATTCTGATACCCATCCAAATGCCTTTTAAATGTTGCATTTGGACCAGACTCCACCACTTCCTCTGGCAGCTCATTCCATACATGTACCACTCTCCGTGGATCTGTTTTTATCTTTCCCCTCTCACCTTAAACCTATGCCATCGAGTTCTAAACTCCCTGACCCCAGGGAAAAGACTTTGCCTATTTACCCTATCCATGCCCCTCATAATTTTGTAAACCTCTATAAAATCAGTCCTCACCTCCGACGTTCCAGGGAAAACGGCCCCAGCCCGTTCAGCTTCTCCCTATACCCAAATCCTCCAACCCTGGCAACATCCTTGTGAATCTTTTCTGAACCCTTTCAAGTTTCACAACATCTTTCTGGATAGACTGAGGACAGATACTCTGGGTAGTTTCTTCACTCAGTCAGTAGTAGGAGCGTGGAAGGGCCTGCCTGCAACAGTAGTAGACTCACTGAAGTTAAGGGCATTTAAATGCACATTGGACATACACAGTGAAATAATGGAACAGTGTAGGTTCGATGGTCATCATATTATTTTCACAGGTATTTTGTAAACCTCTATAAAATCAGTCCTCACCTCCGACGTTCCAGGGAAAACAGCCCCAGCCCGTTCAGCCTCTCCCTATAGATCAAATCCTCCAACCCTGGAAACATCCTTGTGAATCTTTTCTGAATCCTTTCAAGTTTCACAACATCTTTCTGATAGACTGAGGACAGATATTCGGGGTAGTTTCTTCACTCAGTCAGTAGTAGGAGCGTGGAAGGGCCTGCCTGCAACAGTAGTAGACTCACTGAAGTTAAGGGCATTTAAATGCACATTGGACATACACAGTGAAATAATGGAACAGTGTAGGTTCGATGGTCATCATATTATTTTCACAGGTAGGCACAGATCAGAGCCAAAGGGCCTGTACTGCACTGTAACGTTCTATGCTCTATGTTAACTCCAAAGGTCAGTATCCTGAAACCAAGTCACCCTTCATTTCCACATGAACCGTCCATGGCTATAGTACTGCCTCATATAGTATCAGCCACCAGAGGGTCAGTAGTTCTGGTTAACGTCCCAGTCAGAGAACTCATGTTCTATGAGACCCAGCTGGCTGACCTCGTTAAAACAAAACTTTAAATGGAGATGTAAACTGTGAGGAAGTCACAAAGAGGCTGTAAAAAGATCATAGACACACTAATTGCCAGAGTAATAAGGTGACAGAGGGAGTATAATGTGGAACAGGGGTGTTGTCACACAGTGGTAGTGTCCCTTCCTCTGAGCCAGATGCCTGGGTTCGGCTCACACTTGGAGGAGAAAGTGAGGTCTGCAGATGCTGGAGATCAAAGTTGAAACTCCTCTGAGCCAGATGCCTGGGTTCGGCTCACACTTGCCCAGAGGAGTGTTATAATATATCCAAACAAGTTGCCGTAAGTAACTCAGATGGAACAGTCTGAGGTTACTCACTTTGACAGTGAGAATTGAAAAGCAACCTATGTTTAAAGGGCCAGAAACATTTCCATCCTGATCTTCAGAAAAACTTTAGTGTACTTGTACAAGGAACACAAAACTAGCATGTGGATAAGGAGGAATTCACCCTCCTCACCTTCATTGCAAGGAGAACAGAGTACAAGAGAAAGGATGGTAAGGCTTTGGTGAGACCATGTTCACAGGACTGTATGCAGTTGATCTCCCATTGGTTTCTGGGCTGAGTGGATCTACCTGTGATTAGAGGTTAAGTAAACTGGTTCTAAACACCCTGCGAAGGGTCTGTTTCCAACCTGTACATCTCTATGACTCTAAGTTTAGAAGAATGAGAGGGGATCTTTTTGAAACATTCAAGATTCTGAAATGGATTGACAGGATAGGCATTGAAAATTGGTTTCCCCGGACTGAAGAATCTAAATCACAACGAGAGACTTGGGGTAAGAGGGAAATCATTTAGGACTGATAGGAGAAAAGTTTACATCACTCCAAAACTTAGGAATCTTTGGAAATGTCCAACTCAGACCTCTATCAGATCCCCCTCAACCACCTCTGCTCCAAAGTAAACAACCCAAGCGACCCCAGTCTCTCTTCACAGTTGAAATGCTGTAACCCAAACAACATTCTGGTGAATTTCCTTTACACTCCCTTCAGTGCAATCACATCCTTTCTGTAGTGTGGTGTTCAGAAATGCACACATAACCCAGCTGTGGCCTAACCTAAGTCTTTTATGGTTCCAATGTAATCTCCCTGCTGTTATAATCCATGCCATGAATGATAAAGGAAAACATCCTGTATGTTTTAATTACCCTATTAACCTGCCTGAACCCCTTCAGGGATCTGAGGACAAATACTCCAAGATCCCTCTGTTCCTGAGTTTCCTCACTGAGTACTCCCATGTCTTGTTATTTTTACCAAAGGCCATCACCTCACATTTCTCAGGATCAAATTGCAGCTGCTATTCATCTGCCCATCTGACCAATCAGTTTATATTCCACCTGTGTGTTAACATCTTCCTCCTCAGTGTTGACCACACGCCCAGTCTTTGTGTCATCCGCAAACGTACTCATCATCACCAATCAACGCTTCAACCCTGTACCCCTGAAATAGAGTATAACAGGGAGAGATATACTGCAGCAACTGACCCAGCAACAACTTCTACTGAAAAATAAAGAAACTAAAAATGCTGGTTCTATGAGAGCCTGACCACACCCCTTCAGGCTGCTTCTATTGTTCCACTTTAAAAAAAACCCATGGCCTCACAAGCTGTTAACTTTATTCACTTTCACAATACAGAGCTCGTCACATCTGTCTTAAAACCTCTACTTTTAAAAAGAAAATGAGGACAAAATAACCTCTTGGAGCCATATTAATGTCACGAGTTTCTTGATCCTTGTTAGAGCCATACTCATCCAGGCAAGGTGGGACATTCCATCATAGGCCTGATCTGTGCCAGAAGATGGCGTTAGGCTGTGTGAAGCCAAATCAGGTAATCACTAAGTGTTCCCACCCTCTGACGTATTAGATTAGATTACTTACAGTGTGGAAACAGGCCCTTCAGCCCAACATGTCCACACTGACCCTTCGAAGGACAACCCACCCATACCCATTCCCCTACATTTACCCCTTGACTTAACATTATGGGCAATTTAGCATGGCCAATTCACCTAACCTGCACATCTTTGTTCCGTGGGAGGAAACTGGAGCACCCGGAGGAAACCCACACAATCAAGGGGAGAATGTGCCAGTTGCCTGAGGCAGGAATTGAACCGGTGTCACTGGGGCTTTGAGGCAGCAGTGCTAACTGCTGTGCCACTGTGCGGTGTAGTCACAATACTTATATGACTGGCCCAGTTCAGGTTCTGGTCAATGATAATGTCAAGTTTGGTAAGAGTGGGTTATTCTGAAATGATAATGCCATCGAAATTCAAATGGAGATGATAAGCTACCTGTTACTAGTGTCGCAAAAAATGTCATTTGCCACTTATCAGCCCAAGCCAGAAGATTGTCCAGGAATTACTGCATATGAACACGGACTGTGTCAGTATTTTAGCAGTCACAAATGGAAAAGAACACTGTGCAATCATTTGTGACCATCCAACTTCTGACCATATGGCTGCATGAAGATCACTGAAGAAGCAGCAGTGGGACCAGCACCCTGAGGAATTCCTGCAGAGGTGTCCTTGGGTGATGCTGTCAAACCTCCCAGAACAACAACTCCCTCCCTGTGTGTGCTCGATACAATTCCAACCAGTGGACCAAAAGACCAGAAAATGGAGAAGCTGAAGTTGCTCATTTGGCCCATTAAGCCGACTCCACCACTCAGTGAGATCGTGGCTGATCGGATTGTTTTTCCTTAGGAATTCAGAACCACAAACTGCAGATGCTGGAAATCGGAAAGGAAAACAGACACAGCTGGAGAAACTCAGTAGTCTGGCAGCATCTGTGGAGAGAAAAGAGAGTCAACATTTCAGGTCCAGTGACCCATCTTCAGAACAGAATTCACGACTCCATATTCCTGTCTTTTCCCCATTAATCCTCGCTTCCCTGGCTGATGAAAAATCTCAGCCTTAACGACACAGCATCCAAACCCCGATGTAAAGAGTTCCAAGTACTGACAGAGGTTATTCCTCATCACTGTCTGAAGCGGGCAAAGCCTTACTCTGAAATTCTGCCCTCTGGTCTTATATTGTCCCACAAGGGGAGACAACCTTTCAGCATCTACCCTGTCAAACCCCCCCCAAGAACCTTTTATCAGTACAGGCCCAACCTACTCAACCTCTCCTCATAAGAACATTCCTCCATGCCCACAATAAACCTGTTGAACACTCACCGTGCCGTCTCTAATGCCAGCATATCTTTCCTTAGATAAGGGAACAAAACTGTCCACAGTATTCTATGGCAAGGTGGTGTTGGACTATGGTGGGCAAAATTAAATATCACCTAACACCGGGTTACAGTCCAACAGGTTTATTCTGAAGTATTTCTATTCTAGGAGAGGTTTAGCTACTGCGTTGCACAGTTTGAGTAAGACGTCATGATTTTTATACTCCATTCCGTTTGAGATAAAACCAACATTCCATTCACCTTCCCTAACACCTGCTGCACTTGGGAGCTAGTTCTTCTTTGACATACATTGCGCTATTTCCTCCATCCCATCTACCAAATTCCCATTCTTCCAATTTCCTGACTTTTCCTGATTGAGTGCTGTACTCTTCTCCTGACCACACTCTGGAAAACTGAGTTTGACTGGGAGTTGGAGCAATGAATCTAAATTGTCAGCACAATAGAGATGCAGGAGGATAAACAGTATATGGTGTATGGTATTTGATTGGAGGAACAGTTGGAGAGGATTCATGGCAGCAAAGATCATCTTCATGTATTGAAAAATACTACAAGGACAAAAACACTGTCAAGAGAAACTGAATGTTACACTTGACAGAAGAATCCTCGAACTGAACAGCACTTCGTTGCTACTGGAGACAACATCTTAAGTTACTGGAATTTGCAGGCCATGTATGTGGGTGTTTTGGTTTCAACATCTGCATGTTTATCAAGATTTGAATGACATTAAATGGTGGGCTGTGGCTTTGGCAGTATACTTTATAAAATCTGAAGGAAGGAACAGGAAACTGCAGAAAAGAAAGCAGACAAAGAGCTAAGGTCTGTAAAATTTGGAGATCTGGCAGAGGCTGAACATCATTAGATTCAGAAAAAGTTGAAGGCAAGGTATTTTGGTCTCAAAGTCAATAAGAATGAATTCCTTTGGATTGGTTCAAGTAGCAATGGTGATGGTTTGCATACCAGGTTTCTTTTATCTTACTTAAAAGAACATTTCTTTGTTTCAGGGAAACCTGTGTTTAATCCTGTTTCACTGTATCTATCAGATTTATGCCTTGGAAAATATACAGGAAGATTTTCAGGTAAGGATAACAGACGAATTGAATGTGTCTGTCCAATTCTCCCTTGCTTAGTGATTTAATGCCAGACCTTGTTCGATCATATAAAGTGTTTTCATTTCCGCTCACATATGCCACAGCTACATATTATTCTAGGAATGGACTGGCATCCAAAGAGAACATCCAGCTCTTTTTCTCTGCTGCAATTCTTCTTAAATCTCTCTGTCTTGTCTCTATCACTTTCATGTTCAACATGCTCAAGGAATTCATGGTCCGTTAGACAGTCAGACATCGAATGTCCAGTTTGCTGTCTTCATTTCTTTATTCCTTTCCCTTTGGCCATATTCCCTCTCAGGTTCCAACCTGCCATAACCATGAACTCGTTTCTTTCTCTATTTGCTCCCCTAACTCCCTTTATGCTGACGCTGAACAGAATTTATTAATGAGACCTCTCACTCCATCAACACAATTCCCCATTAGCTGTAAAAAAGTTAAATACTGTGGATGTTGAAGACCATAACCCATAACGTCGATTTTCCTGCTCCTCTGATGCTGCCTGACCTGCTGTGCTTTGGTTTACAGCATCTGCAGTCCTTGTTTTTACCTTGAGAAACATCTCAGCTATGATTGAATGGTGGAGCAGACCCGAATGGCCTAATTTCTGCTCCTGCGTCTTATGGTCACATGGTCTGATGGAACTAGGAGCAGGACAAGGATATATCCTCAAGGGACACGAGAAGTAATGGTATAAAAGTGGAAGAGAAGCAATTATAATTGATTGCAGGATGGTATAGTCAGGCATTGCTGAAGGTTGCAAAGAGGGTATGGAGGGATGGTTTACCTCTATCACATTAGCAAAATATGCCATTTTGAGTTTTTGATTAAAAGTCCTTTTGAGACTGTGACAGGAACTGATTGGAGAAATTTAAATACCAATTTGAGTGTAAGATGGGCCACATTTTTTTTTGGCAAAATATAATCAAAGATGTAACAAGGATTACAGATGAGAGTGAAAGCTTACAATGACAATGGGATGAAGGATTATCTTTTTGAGTTGGAGTGATGATGTCAGACTTGAAAGAGAAAGGTACAGAACCTGATGGGAGAGAACTGTTAACAATATCAGCTCATGGAGAAGTTCAGAAGACATCATATTGGACTCAAAACATTCACACTTTTATTGCTCCTCAGGTGGTGCCAAACCTGCTGAGTTTTTTTCCTGCACTTTCTGTTTGTGATTTGGAACATGAATCACAAAAAGCTTGCATTCAGGTTCAGTGGGTAATAGAGAAGGCAAATGGAATATTGGCCTTTATTTCAAAGGGAATGGTGTGCATAAGTAGGGAGGTTTATGCTAAAACTACACAAGGCATGAATCATAAAGAAGGATGAAAGATGGCCTTATTGAAACATGCAAGATTTTCAGAGGACTTGGCAGGTTAGATGTGGAAAGGTTTCTTCCCCTTGTGTGAGAGTCAAGGATCAGAAAGACAATCTCAGGGGCCACACATTTAAGACAGAGGTGAAGAGGAGTCTTTTCTCTGAGGGGAGGGGATCTGTGGAATTCTTTACCACATAAGGCTGATGAGGGTGGTGCATTAAAAATGTATCTCCATCCTGATTATGATTAAGGGTTATGGGAAAAAGGCAAGAAATGTTGAATTGAGGATTATCAGATCCACTACTATCTCCTTGAATGTCGGAGCAGACTCTATGGGCTGAATGGCTGCAGAGTGGAGAGATGGAGGAGATGACCTGGGGGTTGCAGTGAGAGAGAGACTCACTGCCTTGAAGAAATTTTCCTCTTCTCTCTACAAGAATCTCAGTGAGTCTCTCTCTCACTGCAACCTCCAGGTCAACTCCTCCAGCCCCATCCCCATTCACCTATTGTTACTTTCTCCCCATCCCCATCCCCTCTCATTTATCTCTCCACTCTGCAGGCACCCTGCCTCTATTCCTGATGAAGGGCTTTTGCCTGAAAAGTCGATTTTCCTGCTCCTCGGATGCTGCCTGACCTGCTGTGCTTTTCCAGCACCACTCTAATCTAGACTCTGAGAAGTTTCTCAACCCCATTTTCCCACCTCCTCCCCATAACCTTTTATCCCTTTAACAATTAAGAACCTATCTCTCTCTCTGTCTTTAATAGACTCAATAGCCTAGCTGTCACAGCCTTCTTTGGCAATGAATTTCATAGATTCACCACTCTCTGACTGAAGAAGTTTCTCCTCATCTCTGTTCTGAAATGCCTTCCCTTTACTCTAAGGCTGTGCTGTCAGGTTCCAGTCTCAAATGCTAATGGATACATTCTCTCAACACCCACTCTTGCCAAGCCTTTCAGTATTCTGTAAATTTCAATTAGATCCCACATCCTTCAAAACTCCATCGAGTATAGGCCCAGAGTTTCAACATCCCTCATATGGGATGGATGGGTTGGACCAAAGGGTCTATTTCCGTGCTGTACATCTCTATAACTCTATGTTAAGCTTTTCATTCCTGAGATCATGCTTGTGAACCTCGCCTGGCCCCACTCCCAAGCTAGAAATATGGGGCCCTACACTGCTCACAATATTCTAATTATGGTCTGACCAGAAATGTACAAACCCTCTGAATTACATCCCTGCTTTTATGTTTGTGCTCTTGAAATAAAAACCAATATTGCATTTGCCTTCCTAACTACCGACTCAACTTGCAAGTTAACCTTTACACAATTCTGGATTAGGACTTCCAAGTCCCTTTACACTTCAGATTTCTGAATTCTCTCCCCATTTAGAAATTAGTCTATGCCTCAATCCTTCCTACCAAAGTGCATGACCTCACACTTTCCCACATTATCTTCTATCTGCCACTTCTTTGCCCACTCTCCTAACCTGTTTAAATCTTTCTGCAGAGACCCAGCCTCCTCAACACTACCTGTCCCTCCATCTACCTTTGTATCATTTGCTAACTTAGCCAGAATGCTCTCAGTTCCTGCATCCAGACCATTAATGTAAAACATGAAAAGTTGTCGTCCCAACGCTGACCCATCCTGAGAACGACCATTTTATCCCCACTCTCTGGTTGTCAGGCAGAAAGAAATCTTCTATCCATACTCGTACCTTACCTCTAACACCACGGGCTCTATGGGCTCTTTCATATCTACCTGATGCTTCTAAATATCATCTGAAAACACATCAATGTCCACACCGACAACTCCCAGCTCCACCCCATCATCACCTCTCGATACCCTCATCACTTCTAAACTGTCAGACTGTCTGATATCCAGTACCATATCAGCAAACATTGCTTCCAACGAAGTGACAGGAATCAAAAGCTCCTATCTTTTAATCCTTGTGACAAACTTCAGTGTTGACTTACCAGCTCCATTCTTCTGTCTGGTAGCTGGGTTTGAGGCTGAACCACCCTGTTCACAGCCTGGGTACCAGCTACACATGTATGTTTAGGGAGGAGAAAGTGAGGTCTGCAGATGCTGGAGAATAGGAGAGCCCATTCCTGAAGAAGGGCTTATGCCCGCAACGTCGACTCTCCTATTCCCTGGATGCTGCCTGACCTGCTGCGCTTTTCCAGCAACACATTTCCAGCTATGTTTAGGGAGGAGATGGTTATATGTTATTGAACTGGTTATCCAGAGGTCCAAGCTAATGTCCTCAGGATCACGGTTCAAATCCCATCATAGCAGAAGGTGGAATTTAAAGTCAATTTCTATATTGCGTCATAGAGCCATACAGCACAGAAGCAGACCCTTTGATCCAACCAGTCCTTGCCAAACATAATCCCAAACTAAACTAGTCCCAACTTGCTGCTCCTGGCTCATATCCCTCCAAACCTTTCCTATGCATGTACTTATCCAATTGTCTTTTAAACATTCTAATGGTACCCATATCCACCACTTCTTCAGGAAGTTCATTCCACACATGAGCCATCCTCTGTGGTAAAGAAAAAGCATCCACCCATGCCTTTTAAAAATATTTCTCCTCTCACCTTAAAAATGTGCCTCCTAATCTTGAAATCCCCCATCCTCGGGAAAAGACAACTCCCACTAACTCTATCAATACCCCTCACCTCAGCTCTGGGGAAACCACAGTGATTATCATGAAAAGAACACATTTGGCTCACTCATGCCTTCTCGGACAATCTCCTGTTCTGAGGAACATGTGACTCCAGACTCACATCAACTCTGACTCTGAACTGCCCTCTGAAATGGGGAAACAAGCCACTTACTTCAAGCTCAGTTACAGATGGGCAACAAATGTTGGCCTTGCCAATGATATATACATCTCAAGAAAATATTTTGTCAAAAAATATGATTTTCAAGTTGAATATTAGATTACTTACAGTGTGGAAACAGGCCCTTCGGCCCAACAAGTCCACACCAACCCTCCAAAGAGCAACCCAACCAGACCCATTCCCCTACATCTAAAACTGCAGGCAATTTATCATGGCCAATTCACCTAACCTGCACATTTTCTTTTTAACTGTGGGAGGAAACCTGAGCACCCGGAGGAAACGCATACAGACACGGGGAGAATGTGCAAACTCCACACAGACAGTTGCCTGAGGTGGGAATTGAACCCAGGTGTCTCGCAGTATGAGGCAGCAGTGCTAACCACTGTGCCACCATGCTGCCCATATCTGATCAGATATCCACACGCTTATCAAGATTATTTATTTCCACCTCCATCATTTCACCATCAACATTCCCTGCTCATTTGCTGCTGAAACTCTCAGCCACACCTTTGCTCCCTCTAGAATTGAAAATGTGTTGCTGGAAAAGCACAGCAGGTCAGGCAGCATCCAAAGAGCAGGAGAATCAACGTTTCGGGCATGAGCCCTTCTTCAGGAATTATGCCCGAAACGTCGATTCTCCTGCTCCTTGGATGCTGCCTGACCTGCTGTGCTTTTCCAGCAACACATTTTCAGCTCTGATCTCCAGCATCTGCAGTCCTCACTTTCTCCTCCCTCTAGAATTGCCTATTTCCATGCACTCCTCATCCACACTCTCATGTCCTGAATCTCACAAAGTCCTGCCCACCCACGGGCTTGCTCACCTCCTCTGGTTCCAAGTTAAGGAACACATTCTTTTAAAAATTCTCATCCCTGTTTTCAAATCCTTCCATGACTTTGTTCCTTCCTATTTCTGTAATATCCTCCAGCCCACAATGTTCTAAGATATCTGTGCCCATTTAACACTGGCCTCTTTGGCCAAACCCTAACCCTCATTTTAATTGATTCAGCATTGGTGGCCAAGTCTTCAGCTACCTCTTGCTGTACCTTGAACTCTCTCCATTTCCTTTCTCCCTCTGTATCGTTTCTTCTGCAAATCTTTGTGCCCTCTCCCTATGTTGCCTGTTCACTTTGACCCTTTGTATTTCCTGTCTCCCCTTCCAGCTGCCCCCTCCTTTTCCCATGTCCTCCTATTACACTCCCTTAAGTGTTCCCATAGGATTTGCCATATATCAAAATTAATTAAATTAACTGGATTTTTATCATATGTACCCATGACATGTGCAAGAAAACTGTCCAATAAAAAGTGTGAAGTTATGGGGGCGAAGCTAGGAAAATGGCAGCAGTAAGGCGGCACGGTGGCACAGTGGTTAGCACTGCTGCCTCACAGCGCCAGAGACCCGGGTTCAATTCCCGCCTCAGGTGACTGACTGTGTGGAGTTTGCACGTTCTCCCCGTGTCTGCGTGGGTTTCCTCCGGGTGCTCCGGTTTCCTCCCACAGTCCAAAGATGTGCAGGGCCGGGTGAATTGGACATGCTAAATTGCCCCTAGTGTTAGGTAAGGGGTAAATGTAGGGGGATGGGTGGGTTTCGCTTCGGCAGGGCGGTGTGGACTTGTTGGGCCGAAGGGCCTGTTTCCACACCGTAATGTAATCTAATCTAATCTCAGACATTCATTCAGAGAGCTGACACAAACATGAATAGTCCAAATGGTCTCCTTTGGCACTGACCAAATTCTATAATTCTAGGAACATGTGAGATTACTTGCATCCTATCATAAAGGGACTGAATGCAGAGCTCAGGAAGTAAGAGACAGGCCATTACAGGTCTACCCAATGCCCACACACCTACATTTCTGCAAAATCAGAAATCTGACTGATCATCTCCTGCCCATGCCCAGCTCAGACTGACACCAATCATCAAAAAAAAATGAAGAGGGAGGAAATAAAACTTTGTGGGCAAACTTGCAAGCACTATCAAGATCGCCAGCTAAAGCTCCTTTATGAACCAAAGAGATGATAAGCCCCTTCGAGAATGAGGTTGGGGGAATAATAACTGGGAACCAGGAAAAGTAGAGGAGTTGAATAACTACTTTGCACCTGTTTTCATAGTAAAAGACATTCGTATCATCCCAAAATTACTAAGTGTTCACCAGACAAAAGCAGGAGAGAAAATAGGACTAATGTAGTTTGCTAAACTTGGATGGCACGGAAGAATTGTACCAAAGGGTCTGTTTCTGTGCCGTTTGATTCAGTGACTCTGAAATATTAGAATTATCAAAAGAGAAGAGGTGCTGGAGAAACTACCAGGGCTAAAGACCAATAAAGTCCATAGGCCTAATGGAATGCTTCTCAAGATATTAAACACAGGAGCTACAGAGATAGTGGACACACTGGTAGAAATCTTCCAGGAATTCTTCAAGTCTGAAAAATCCCAGAGGATTGGGAAACTGTCAATGTGACACCTTTATTTAAAAAGGAAAGGGGGTAAACAAAACCAGACAATTATAAGCCAGTTAGTTGAACTGATATTGCTCCTGGAGAAATATTGTTGCAATGTAAAGGATGTAATAGCAGACCATTTCAAAACGCAGAACAGCTCAAGCAGAGGTAGCATGGCCACACAAAGGAGAAATTGTGCCTCACAATTTTACTAGAATTCTTTGAGGCAGCAACAAGCAGGACAGATAAAGGAGAAGCAGTGGATGTTATACATTTGGATTTTCAGGAGATGTTAAAATAAGGTATCACACATTACACTACTTTACAACATAAGCCATGATGTGAAGGTGCTGATGTGAGACTGAGGTGGACAAAGTCAAAACTCACACGACACTGGGTTTGCTTGAAAAGACAAGCTTTCAGAGCCTTGCTCCTTCTTCAGGTGCTGCTGAGGGATGATATATCAGACACAGAATTTATCAACAAAAGATCAGTCATACAACAGATGCAAATGTACTGGGCAAACCTCGATGACTTTTAAGTCTTTAATCAGTTAGAATGGAAGTGCACCCTCTCTCACACTATCTTGCCCACTCACACATAGACACATACACTCTCATTTCTCTCTCTCTCTCTCTCTCTCCCCCCCCCCCTCCCCCTCACACACACATGCTCTCCACCACAATTATTTCCCGTGCTTCTTTCTGACTTGGATGGAGAAAGTGAATATCCTGAAGCTAAATTTGCAAATGGGGCTAAAACTAAGTGGGAAGGCAATCGGTGAGGATGACACAAACAATTTGGAGAGGGATACAGACAGGTTAAGTGAGTGGGCAAACATTTGGCAGGTGGAAAATGTGAGGTGATGCCCTTTGACAGGAAGAATAAAGGAGCTGAATACTTAAATCGGGAAAGACTGCAGAAAGCTACAGAACAGAGGGGGATTCAGGAGTCCTCGTCCATAAATCACAAATATATCCAAGTTCAGTGGGAAATAAGGAATGTTGGCCTTTACTTCAAAGAGAATGACATTTCAATGTAGGGTGCTATTGTTCCAAATTGGCCTCCTCCCACCTCTATCAACACGCCAATCACTCACCAATCCTGTCCTAACTTACCAATCCAGCTCCAAGCACCGCAACACCACCAGTTTAAAACTCTCATCAATAAGTTAATCATTTTGCAACAACATATCCCTTACTAATCCAGTTATCTTGCCCACAGAAAATATATAATTTATCACAGAAGCAGAGTATAAGTATCTGGATGAACATCTGAAACTTTGTGGGAGAAATAGCAAATTGTGTTCATCAAGAAAATATATTTCACCCTCCACCCAATACAGCATTGGTACTGAGGGACTAGTGACATGTTGATTTATGAATAGCTGAGGAAGGGTCACTGGACTCAAAACATTAACTATTTCTCTCTACACAGATGCTGCTAGACCTGCTGAGTTTCTCCAGCAATTTCTGTCATTGTCTAACTCAGCCTGGTATATACTTAATAAGTGTGCCTCCATTGCTTACTGGGGAGAGAATGCATCAATCACCAAAAACACAATCCTCAAGAGAATAAATTGTCCTTGATCGATCTTCAATGGGAAACCTTTTAGTTTTCATCAGAGCCCCCTACTTGTAGATTCCCTCAGGGGATGAAATATCTTTCAGGGCCTCAAAGCCTGCTTCTATCTTCTTCCCAGACTTCACAAACAGGATTGACCCATTTCTCACCCTGCTCCTGCCCCTCTGAAATCAGGTCTTCATATTTTGACTCTACTTTTTCTCCCTTGGTCAGTCTCTTCACACTTACATTTATGGTTCTTCTGATATTTTACATTAGTCCCACAATCTCCTGTTTCCTGGACTGAGCTGCTTCCTCTTCACCACGGATATGCAATCCCTCGACACATCCATCCTCCATCAGGATGGTCTAAAGGCACTCTGCTTCTTTCTTGAATGGATGCCTCAACAGTTCCCATCATGGACCACGCTCCATCATCTGGCTGAGTTTATTCTCACTTTAAATAAGGTATCCTTTAACTCATCTCACTCTCCAGGTCAAGGGAGTGGATATGGACACCTGCATGGGTCCTAGTTCTGCCTGTCCCTTTGCTGAGTCTGTGAAACATTTCTTGTTCCAGTCCTACGCAGGTCCCTCTCACAACTCTTTCTCCAAAATACTGATGATCATTAATGCTCTCATCTGGAATTGGAAAAAAATATCAGTTTCGATTCAAACTTCCATATTTCTTTCACCTTTGCCTGGTCTATCTCTGACACTCCCCTTCCCTTCCTCAATTTTGATTTTTCTATTTCTTGATAAGAGCTTGCCCACCAATACCCACTACAACCTCTCCAACCCCCCACAGTTAACACCTCCTCATACCCTGCTGTTGAAAGGACTTCATTCCATTTGCCCTGTTCCTCTGCAGCATCTGTTCTCATAATGGTACCTTCCACAGGGGTGCCAACCTAACCTAATCCAGTCCCATTGGCCAGCACTTGGCCCATATTGCTCTAAACCCTTCCTATTCATATACCCATCCAGATGCCTTTTAAATGTTGTAATTATATCATCCTCCATTTCCTCATTCCACTCATGTACCACCCTCTCCAGTTAAATCTTTCCCCTCTCACCCTAATCCTATGCCCTCTTGGTCTAGACTCTTCACCTCCCTCCCACCCCACAACCCAACCCCCGCCCCCAACCCAGGGAAAAGACTTTGTCCATTTAGCCTATCCATGTCCCTCATGATTGTATCAACATAAAACTCTAAAAGGTCATTCCTCAGCCTCCAACATTCCAGGGAAAATATCCCCAGTCTAATCAGCCTCTCCCTAGAGCTCAAATCATTAACTCTGGCTCAAATCCTTGTAAATCTTTTCTGAACCCTTTCAAGTTTCATACCATGTTTCCCATACAAGAGAGACCAGAATTGCACACAATATTGCGAAGTGGCCGAACCACTGTCCTGTACAGCCACAACATGACCTCCCAAACCCTATACTTGATGCTCTGACCAATAAAAGAAAGCATATCAAACACCTTCTTCACCATCCTATCTACCTACAACTCCACTTTGCACTCCAAGATCTCTTTGTTCAGCAACATTCCTCAGGACCTTCCTTTGTCCTCAGTTTCCACTTAACCAGTCTCCTGCATTCAAAGGACCATCCTCAGCTGTTTCCTGAACCTCTCACAATATGCTACCAGCAACATCTCTCTCTGGTTCACTCTTCCATCATTCCTACTAATTCCTCATCCCCACTCTCCCCGTGATATTGGTGAGACCAAAAGCAGACAGGGTGACTACTTTGCTGAACACCTTTGCTTTGTCTGTAAGAATGATTCTGACCTTCTAGTTCCTTGTCATTTCAATAAACTATCTTGCTCCCATGCTCATGTGACTGTCCTGGGTCTGCTATATTGTTTCAACAAAGCTCAACACAACCTGGAGGAACAGTATCTCATTTTCTACCTCGATAGATACGTTACTGCCTTCAGGACCCAACATGGAATTCAACAATTATAAACTGTGAACACACATTATATCCCCCTCTCTGTCTTTTTAGCTTTGTGCCCAGTACAGCTGACCTATTTTCTCCTGTTCAAACTGATCATGAACACTATTTGACATTTCAGTCTCTCTTTTACAATTATTGAAACCCCTATTGTCTTCTGCTCTGGGCACCCTCACAGTATGTTCCTCTTGCTCCTTCTCTCCCTCTGTCAACAGCATAAAAACCATCACTTTCCAACACTTTTCAGTTCTGAAGGGCCATATCAGACTTGAAATGCTAACTCTGTGTCTCTCTCCAATAAATGCGACCTGACCTGCTGTGTTTCTCCAGTATTTTCTGTTTTTATTTAACATCCTGCAAACACTGATGTTCAGCTGTGCATATCAGAGAACAAACAAACATTTACTTCAGTTTTTCAATTTGTTCCAGGGAGTTGCAAATGAAGAAATGAAACTAAGTAATCCACTGAAATTGATCACAGAAGCAAAACCCAGACCTGGACCTATTTATGCTTGGAATAAAGGTGAGTTCATGCAACGTTTCCAACAAGTTTCAGCAACAAGTCATAAGACAGAGTACAGAAAGGGTCAGGGATCTGATTTCAGGCACATCAGATGAGAAGACAACTGTGGGGATTGGAGCAGTCAACACAGGACCAAGGGGACACTTATCCTTAAGCGCACACAGTACATGAACGAGGGAAATGAGCTTGTAGTACAGATTGAAATCGAGTCATAGAGAGGTACAGCACAGAAACAGACCCTTCAGTCCAACTCGTCCGTGTCGACCAGATATCCCAAGCTAATCTCATCCCATTTGCCAGCACCCGGCCCATATCCCACTAAACCATTCGGATTCATATACACATCGAGATGCCTCTTAAATATTGCATTCAATTTATTATCATGTGTACCGAGACACAGTGAAAAGCTTTGTTTTGCGAGCAATACAGGCAGATCACAGAGTTAAGTAATACAGATAAGTAAATAATGGGTACCAGCAGCAAA
>NW_025209655.1:0-12446 GCF_004010195.1 Chiloscyllium plagiosum
GCACAGCAAAAAATTTGTGCCATATCCCATGGACCTTTGCATTGAAATTTCCTCGGTTCTGAGCAGACAATTCGATGATAATGCAGTCAGTCAACAGCTAGAAAGAGAAGTAAAAAACCTTAGTTCATTGAAAATAAAGTGTGCACCAATAGGTTAAACTTTAAACTTACTGCACTTTAGCATTTTGGCAGAAAATATGTTAATCATGACAGGAAAGATCTCAGTGTCCTCAGAATGGTGCGGTTCTGTGGTAGTATCGCCACCTCTGAGACAGAAATCCTAGTTCAAGTCCCACCTTCCCACTAAAGTGTATCACCACATATCCTGACCCTGAACTTTACAAATAAGTCTATGGAACAGTGAGTAATAAGTACTCGTTCAGATCAGCTTGTGCTGCTGTGTAAAGCATTATATGAGCCAACGAGCAGATCAAGTTGGTCAGAATGAAGTGTTTGAGGCTTACTGACCTGTGCACTCCGTTTCCAGAGTAATGCCCCAAATTGACTTTGCAGCAAAAGTAGGAGGAGAGTAAGTCTCTCGCTGGAAACTACACACCCCCTTTTCCCGGGAGTCTCAGTTGACCGAGTGTCATGTCAATGCTGACCCAGGATTAGTTTGCAGTTACAACACAATTTCAATGAAATTGGAACACATATATAAAGAAGAAAATTTGATACGTACATGGAAGCTTCCAGAATCCACGTGTAAAACGTTAGCATGGAACTTGCTGAGATCTACAAAATTTTCCTTGATGTTATTAAGATCAAGGACAGCTTCAATAATCTTGCCTGACACTTTTTTCGCATGGCCTTCAACTGTAAAATTTTCCCTTTTGTCAAAGTAACGGTAAGTCCAAGGATAGACAGTAAACATCCTGGAGAGGAAAAGCACAATGATTCGATTTAATGCCAAGTTCCAGATTGCATTTCTACATCACAAAGCTAATCAATGAATATTTTGCACTGTAGCTCCATTTTACAGCAGTGTGACTGAAACTGCAATGAATCCTTTGATATGAACTTCCTGCACAAACACATGCGCATGTCAAGAGAATTGTGTAAATGTAAAGCAACATGGTGGCTCACAGCACCAAAGTCCCAGGTTTAATCCCAGACTCGGGTGACTGCCTGTGTGGGTTTCCTCCCACAGTTCAAAGATGTGCAGGTTAGGTGGATTGGCCACGCTAAATTGCCCATAGTGTAAGGTGCAATAGTCAGAGAGAAATGGGACTGGGTGAGTTACTCTTCAGATGGTTGGTGTGGACTTGTTGGGCTGAAGGGCCTGTTTCCACACTGTAGGGAATCTCATCTAATCCAAAGGAAGCATTCAAATGAAAATAAAGCTGTACCTCTTCAGGCTTTTGCAAACAAGATCGTCACAATCCAAAGTGTTCCATTTTGCAATCTCAGCTGTCTCCTTGTCAGTCCAATGCACCATTTTGTCTGTTAAGAGGTCACTGCTTTCCCTTGTACGAAGAAGCTGTGTTGTCCCTGAAGTTCGTCTCCTTTTATGCTCTGTTACAGGGCCCTTCCCCAAAGCTAAATCCCAATGTCATAGGCTGAACCTTTTTGGGCTGGGTGGGACCCTAATGTCCTATCTCTGGGTAGCACTCTTCTATGTTTCAGCATTAAGACAACCACATGTTGAACATTAATCAGTCCTTCCTGGCTCACTCCTGTCCAGTCAATACAAAGAGTAGTCATAGTATTTTGCTGAATAATAATTGTTTTAATCAACCAATTGAAAGATGTTAAGACCCTCCAAGGATGCACTCCTGTGCCCACTTCATCTGAACAAGTTGGCACCAGCAAGCCACCGGCCTCGCCAAATCAACATCTCAAGTCACTGGGTCTCATTTCTTACAGCTCCCTTGTTGAGCTCACTCTGAGGCTCCTGGACTCTGGGGTCAGTATTGTTTGTTCCTACAGAGAGGGAAGTTGGCACCTTGTCACTGTAGGGGGCACTGAACAGTGAAGTGGCTGGTTAATGTTGCTGTGCTCCATTGTTCCACACTGTGTGTGAGTTTCTTCTGTTCTAAGAATCATCAATGTCTACAGCCCAGAGAAAAGGCCCTTCAGCCCATTGAGTCTGTGGCAGTCAGCAACATAACTACCTCTGTGACAAGCACACTACATGTTCTTCAAACAAGTATTCTCGAACCTAGAACAGAACAATACAGATCCTTCGGCTCTCGATGTTACTCTGACCTGTGAAACCGTTCTGAAGCCCGTCTAACCTAGAATATTCCATTGATCCATATGTTTATCCAATGACTATTTAAATGGCCTTAAAGTTTGCGAGTCTACCAATGTTGCAGACAGGCCATTCCACACCTATACTACTTTCTGAGTACAGATCCTACCCCTGACATCTGTCCTACATCAATCACCCCTCAGTTTAAAGCTAGGTGCCTCATGCTAGCCATCACCATCCATGGAAAAATGTTCTCACTGTCCACCATATCTAATCCTCTGATCATCTTGTATGTCTCTATTAAGTCACTTCTTAACCTTTTTCTCTCTAATGAAAACAGACTCAAGTCCCTCAGCCTTTCCACATAAGACCTTCCCTCCATACCAGGCAACATCCTGGTAAATCTCCCCTGCACCCTTTCCAATGCTTCTCTAAGTAACCTGTCTAAAAGTCAAAGGGGAAAAGTCTTCGTTGGGGCCACAAGATTTTGGAGCAGAGTTAGGCCCTTTGACCCATTAAGTCTGCTCCGCCATTCAATCATGGACAATATAGTTATCAACTCCATTGTCCTAACGTCTCCCCATAACCCTTACCAGTCAAGAACCTATCTATCTGAAGACATTGTTGTGGTCCAGTGTAGGCCAGTTGCAACAGTGGCCTCTATTAACAATGTGGAATATTGTCCAAGTATGTCCTATCCACAAAATGCAGGGTAGTTCTAACCTGAATAAATGCTACCCCCACCAGCCAACTCTTGATCATCAGCAAAGTAATGGAAGCAGCCATCAACAGTGCTATCAAGTAATATATGCTCAGCAAAAACCTGCTGCATGATTTTCAGTTTAGGTTCTACCAGGGTCACTCAGCCCCTGACCTCATTACAGCCTTGGTTCAAACATGGAGACAAGAATTCCAGGTGTGAGGTGGGAGTGACTTCCCTTTGACATCAAGGCTGCATTTGTTTAAGTGTGGCATCAAGGATTCTTAGAAAAACTGGAGTCAATGGGAATCAAAGGAAAGCTCTTTGTTTGCTTCGAGTCATACCTGGTACATATGAAGATGCTCCTGGTTGGTCATCTGATCTCAAGGACATCTCTGTAAAAGTTCCTCAGCATAGTGTCCCAGGTACAACCATCTTCAGCTGCCTCATCAATGACCTTTCCTCCTTTATAAGGTCAAAACTGTGGATGTTTGCAATGATTGTACAATATTCAGCATCATTCTTGATTCCTCAGACACTGAAATAATCCATGTTCAAATGCAGAAAAACCTGACAATATCCACGTTGGGGCTGACAAGCGGCAATTATCATTCATTTCACACAAGTGCCAGGCGATGACCATTTTCAGCTGGACAAAATCAAATCATCACAACTTGACATTCAATGTTACCCAACTTGATTGGCACTACATCAATGAAAATCACTCCCTCTACCACTGATACTCAGTAGCAGCAATGTGTTCTATCTGCAAGATTTCAGCACAGCTGCTCCAACAGCATTTTGCAAACCCTGGGTCACTTCCATCTTGAAGGATAAGGGCAGCAGATACCTGGGAATACCAACACATGCAATTCCCCATCAAATCACTCACGATCCAACCTTGGAAATAAATCACCATTCTTTCAGTGCCGCTGAGTCAAAATCCTGGATCACCGTTCCTAATGGCATGTGAAATGAGCTGCAGCAGATCAAGTAGGCAGTACATCACCACCTTCTAGAAGGCAATTAGGAATAGTCATTCTAAGGCCAGTCATGGTACAAATCCTCAGTATCCTCAACAGAAGGCAGGACAAATGATGATTTGATTCCTGTCTGGAGCAGTTATCAACTTGACTGTATGTGGTGGAAGTGAAGAATTAGACATAGCTCACAACTGTCAGTGGGTTCATCCAACTGCAGAGGCTTTCCTCAACTGCAGACAGCTGACCAGGAGAGGGTAAACTTACCACCAACCTTCAGACCCATGGCTCCACAGCAATCTCAACAACAGAAACAGAGCAAACCTGGTGACTAAAGCAACAAGAAGTGACACTAAACCAACACTCCCTGGGGAAACAGCATGACGCCAATGAATTGGTAAAAACTTTAACATGTGCATGCACCATTAAGAGAGGCAAAGTAGAGGTCACCTTGGTCCCACTGGTGAAAACCTGGTGATACGTATAACCTGAGGGTTACCACACTTTAGTTAATGGGTAAGGTTGAGTAGGCAGGATCTCGATAGTGCCCTCAGCCAGTGTAGGAGCTGAACCCACACTTTTGACACCGTGCCACCCGGCGTTTGCCATGCATTGAAGACTTTTCTCACAGTTTCCATTCCAACGTCCACTTTCTTGAAGGGTATTCATATAAAGATGGTGATGAAAATGCCCTTTTATCAGTCAGTAGATGGAGTGGATCCAAATCGGTCTCTGGCACTGATAGCATCTCAGCTCTCCAGTGGAAGATGCTCTCCCCATCTCCAGCTGATCCCTCACTTGTGGAGAGCAGACATGTCTTGGATTCAATGTGGGGAAAGGATTCAAATCCTGATAACCAGCTCCTGGAGCTCGTTTCTAATATTGCGCCCTGATTCTTATTCCCCTAGAGTTGGAGAAAAAACTAAATAGGAATGTAAATTGAACATTAAGCATTTTAACAGCAACTCGAAAAAGAAAACAGTATGTCAAGTGAAACATAAAGTCAATCCTCGAGACAGTGTGAATCCAGAGTTAAATGCCACATATAAAGAAATAATGGATGAAATGAACTAATATTTTTATTCATTCGTTGCTATGGAGGGTTTAAAACTTCTTCCAATCAAAACTGTAAATCAGGATATGGAACAGAGAGAGGCTCTTAGCAACATTACAATCATGAGGGAAGGAATAGAGACCGAAATGATGGAGATACAGGCTGACAAATTTTCAGGTACCAATGGAGCTTATCCTCAGACTGCTGTGTTAGTGCACACGTTGGTGTTAATTTTCCAAAACTTACCAGATTCAGGAGAAGCTGTTGGATGTGAAAGTAACAAATATTTAAGGGGAGCAAATCCATGGCATCTAAATTCAGAGATGACACCAAGGTAGTTCGGAAACTACATTTCCAAGGAAACATAATGAAGTTGTTGATGGATATGAACAGCTTGAATGAGTTGGCAAAATCTGGCAGATGGAGTATAATGTGGCAGAAACAGTCAAAGCAATGCAAAATATCTTGTATGACCTACGCTGCCTGCAACATTCCAAGATGCAGAGGTGTATAGATATTCACGTGCATGTGGAACAAAGACCCATTGTGCAGGAACGGTACAAATCAATAAGGTTGATGGACACATAATGACATGAACTGGATTCTCCTTCTTCTTTCACCATTTGTTAACTTGGGTTTGCTCTGAGCAAATGAAACTATTTTTGACTGTCCGAAAGGTATCATTAACACTTATTTATCATCAAGATCAGTCCTCTTTGTTTGAAGCAACCTCACAATCTATCTGACTAATCCACCTCCCAACGCTATTGTAACCATCATTTGATAGGCCTGTCCACTTCCATAGAAGTGTTAAGGCACTTGTGTTATTAATTTTGTTTCTTTTCCACACCCCCCATTAACCCCAGTGCTGCCAGTTCTGTTGAGTTTCTTCAGCACTTTGTTTATCAGTTCACCTGTATCTATAGTACAGGGCCTTCCCCGCCTCCCCCGCTGTAACTGATCTTTGATACAGGGTACAATTTCAAACCTTGCAGATGACTCAAAAGCTGAAGGAAGTATTGTGAAGTGTGAGGGGGAAGGAGCTAAAACCAATGGATAAATTATGATTAGCAAAAGATCCAAAGGTGACAAAAGAAACAATGCCATTTACACAGAGGAAATCAGCCAAGAGAATTGTTGTTGCAGATTGTGTTGTGGCTTTGAAAGGAAATCAGATAAATACTTGAAGGGTATTTGATGAATAGGTGAAATGGTGGGGATGTGGGAATTGTTGAATTCTTCTTGCAGGAAGTCAACACTACACCAACATTTGAACATCACAGTTATTTTTCTGGTCATTTTATCATGGTACTGTTGAACATATGGTTCAAGGTACATCCTGGAGATGGGGAAGCAACAGGCAATGGGAGGTCTGCCACTCAGATCCAATGTAATAGTGCCGCGCACACTCAAAGGACAAGCTGGTCTTTTGTTGATCAGGTGCATTTATACAGTTATTACCTCTAAACAGCATTGTATTTTATGCCTTGCCGCAAGACTGGTTTATGATCTAGATCCAGCAACAAGGCCCAGCAATGAAAGGAAGTAACCTTACACTGGCTTCCTCCAGGCATTGAATGACCTGGAATAAAGATTATAAAATGCTCAGAGACATTTATTGATGTTTTGATCAATTCTTAAATTGAAGAAAATTATTCTGAGAGAAAGGGCTCGTGATGGTCTTGTTTATTTTAAATATTTATCTTTGAACCACATTTCCGGTATTATTCATGGGTATTGTTGCTTCAGTTGCAGTGAGCAACAACCTTTGTGCTTGATTTTACTGCAAACTTTATTTTAATATATTTGCAAAATCTTTGTTATGTTGAGCTGATTGAAGCTCAACATGTTACTTATTGAATTTTGTTTAAAAAGCATCAGTTTTGAAATGAGCTCCAACAGACAACTTTTCATGCTTTGGATCATTATCTTATCTCTGCAAACACCATGAACAACCCAAGGTTCAGGGTGAATGTTGATTATATTCCTGGAGTTGGCCGCGCTGATACTTGTTAAACTTCAAATCTCTTACACACACATTGGGTACTAATTAAATGTTTTAAGAGCTTTTTGGACAATGAGGAGAAATGGAAAATTAATTGACCAATTGTTCTGGCAAAGCAGTATTTCATTTAATTTAAAAATTTGCCTCATACTTGTGTGCATTATTTCCTGATAAACTTACCCAGGACAATAGTTCAGATGTGAAAACCTAACTCTGTCCTGTCCCTGTAGGCGGTGTGGAGAAATATCCAGCTTGGTTTCCAGTGTGTAACAGCTGCCTCGAGCTCATGTGGGTTCTGGAAGGGGTGTTGCAGGTAACCAGGTACTAGACACGTGTGGGATCAGACTGGGTGTTCTGTTAGCAAGCGCACTTCAAAAGAAAACCATTACCATTGAACGGTTTTCTAGAGTTACTGTATCAATGCCTTCTATCTGAGGTGGCAAACGCTCCTGTAGGGAAAAAGATATTTTCAGTTTTGGCTTTTCAGATAGAAAATATTTTCACAGCTTCTGTAGTGTGTATTACTTCATCTTGAGCAGGGTATTATTGAGCAGCTGCTTTTTATTAGCACTGTTGATGACACCTTCCATCATAAGAGTCATAGAGCTGTGCAACATGGAAACAGACCCACCATTGGGAGCCCTGAGTCCACTTATCATCATGGTGAAATAGAGCGCAGAAATGGCCCCTTCAATCCAAATGATCCATACCGACCAGATAATCTTAACTGATCTCGTCAAAAATCACATGACACCTGGCTATCATTCAACAGGCATGTCCACATCATAGACTGATCTTGGACATATTTGCTAACATTTGGCCCATATCCGTTTAAAACTTTCCTGTTCATACACTCATCCAGATACCTTTTAAATGTTGCAATGAACTTCCTCTGGCAGCTTATTCCATACATGCACCAGCCTTTGCGTGAAAAAGTTGCTCCTTTGGTCCGTTTTAAATCTTTCCCGGTCAGCTTAAACCTATGCCTACTGGTTTCTGGACTCAGGAACCTGGGAGAAGACCTATTTACCCTATCCATGCCCCTCATGATTTTATGAACCTCTCCATAAAAAATAACCCCAGCCTATTCAGTCTCGCCCTATAGCTCAAACCCTCCGACCCTGGCAACATCCTTATAAATCTTTTCTCAAACTTCTCAAGTTTCACAAAATCCTTCCTAAAGCAGGTTCAGCAGAATTGAATGCAGTATTTCAAAAGTAGCCTATCCAGTGTCCTATACATGACCACCCAACTCCTATACTGACCAGTAAAGACAAGCATACCAAATGCCTTCTTCACTATCCTGTCTACATCTGACACTACTTTCAAGGAACTGTGAACTCCGAATCCAAGGTCTCCCTGTTCACCAACATTTCCCAAGACCCTACCATTAACTGTATACATCCTGTCCTGATTTCCCATTCCAAGATGTTGCACTTCACATTTATCTAAATTAAACTCCATCTGCCACTCCTCAGCCCACTGGCCCATCTGATCAACATCCCATTGTACTTTGAGATAACTTTCTTGGCTGCCCACTACACTTCAGTTTTGATGTCATCTGCAAACTTAGTAACCATACCTTCTATATTCATATCCAGATCATTTATATAAATGTCAAAATGCAGTGGACCCAGCACCGATCTCTGTGATACACTACTTGTCCAGTCTGAAATCAACACTCCACTACCACCCTCTGTCTCCTACCTTCGAGCCAGTTCTTTGTCCAAATGGCTAGATCCCTGTACTCTATGTGATCCAACCCTTGCTAACCAGTCCACCATGTGGAACCCTTGCTAACCGCCTTACTAAAATCCATATAGATGACGTCCACCATTCTGCCTTCATCAATTCTCTTTGTTACTTCTTCAAAAAAACTTAATTAAGTTAATAAGACATGATTTCCCACCCATCAAGCCATGTTGGTTACCCCTAATCAGTCCTTGCCTTTCCAAATACATGCAAATCCTGTCCAGTAGGCTCCGCTCCAACAATTTGCCCATCACTGATGTCAGGCTCACCGGTCTATAGTTTATGACTTTACTGATGATGGAGAGTAGATTGATGAGGCAGTAATTGGTTGGGTTGGATTTTTCCTGCTTTTTGAAAATTAGTTTGTGAGATATGGACATCCCTGGCTTGACCAGTATTTATTTTCCCTTTCCAAAATGCCCAGACAGCAATTTAAGGGGCAACCACATTGCTGTGGCTTTGGAGTCACTTGGAGGCCAGACAGGACAAGAAGGGCAGATTTCCTCCTTGAAGGACATTAATGATCCAGACGAGATTACGGACAATTTACAGTAATTTCACAGTTGCCATTAAACCAGTTTTTAAATTCCAAATATAAAATGAATACACATTTCACCAAACGTCAATGGGGGCGGGGGGGGGGGGGGGCGGTTGGTCTCTTGCCTTAGGGTTCTGCATTAGGCCTCATGATCTTACCACTGCATTACTGCTTCCCCTACAGTGTACAGGAAATCCTGGGAAATTTTCCATGTTGTCAGATCATTGCCAGTGTTATACCTGTACTGGAGCAGCCTGGCTGGTGGAGCAGCAAGTTCGGGAGCAGAAGTTTTCATTACGAGATCCAGAATGTTCACGGGGCACAGAGCCTTTGCACCGGCCAGTGCTTCCAACCATTTCTTGCTATCACGGGGAGTTAATTGAACTGACTGAAGACCGGTTTCTGTGCTGCTTTGGGTTACTGGTGGAAGCTAAGATAGATCATCCACTTGTAGTTGAAGATTGTTGCAAATGCTTCAGCCTTAATTTTGCATCACCGTGAATGGTGTTATTTGTGGATCATTGTCTTCCAGTGAATTGTTTAATTGTCCACCACAATTCACGACTGAATGAGGCAGGACTACAGAATTTGGATCTGGTCTGTTGGTTGTGGGATCGCTTAGTTCTATTGCTTGCTGCTTATAATGTTTGACATGTATTAAGTCCTGCTTAGTATCTTCACCAGGTTGACACTTTCATTTTAGATATGTCTGTTGTTGTTCCTGGTATGCACTCCTGAATTCTCCATTGAACCAGGGTTGAGGATAATGGTTAAGTAGAGGATGTGCCTGGCCATGAGGTTGCAGGTTGTGCTGAAGTACAATTCTGTTGCTGTTGAAGGCCCACAGCACCTTATGGATGCCCAAATCTATTAAAAGTCTGTCCCATTTAGCACGGTGACAGCAGCGAACAATGCGAAGGACGGATTTTCTGAACGTGAAGGTGGGACTTTGTCTCCACAAGGACTGTGCGGTGGTCATTCTAACTGATATTGTCATGGACAGATGCATCTGCAGCCAATTCATTAGTGAGAATGAGATCATAGCGTCATAGAGATATACCGCACAGAAACAGACCCTTCAGTCCAACTCATCCAAGCCAATTCGTTTGTGGGATATGGACATCCCTGGCTTGACCAGTATTTATTTTCCCTTTCCAAAATGCCCAGACAGCAATTTAAGGGGCAACCACATTGCTGTGGCTTTGGAGTCACTTGGAGGCCAGACAGGACAAGAAGGGCAGATTTCCTCCTTGAAGGACATTAATGATCCAGACGAGATTACGGACAATTTACAGTAATTTCACAGTTGCCATTAAATCAGTTTTTAAATTCCAAATATAAAATGAATACACATTTCATTAACTGTCAATGGGGGCGGGGGGGGGGGGGGGGTGGGGGCGGTTGATCTCTTGCTTTAGGGTTCTGCATTAGGCCTCATGATCTTACCACTGCATTACTGCTTCCCCTACAGTGTACAGGAAATCCTGGGAAATTTTCCATGTTGTCAGATCATTGCCAGTGTTATAACTGTACTGGAGCAGTCTGGCTGGTGGAGCAGCAAGTTCGGGAGCACAAGTTTTCAGTACTAGATCCAGAATGTTCACGGGGCACAGAGCCTTTGCACCGGCCAGTGCTTCCAACCATTTCTTGCTATCACGGGGAGTTAATTGAACTGACTGAAGACCGGTTTCTGTGCTGCTATGGGTTACTGGTGTAAGCTAAGATAGATCATCCACTTCTAGTTGAAGATTGTTGCAAATGCTTCAGCCTTAATTTTGCATCACCGTGAATGGTGTTATTTGTGGATCATTGTCTTCCAGTGAATTGTTTAATTGTTCTCCACAATTCACGACTGAATGAGGCAGGACTACAGAACTTGGATCTGGTCTGTTGGTTGTGGGATCATTTAGTTCTATTGCTTGCTGCTTATAATGTTTGACATGTATTAAGTCCTGCTTAGTATCTTCACCAGGTTGACACTTTCATTTTAGATATGTCTGCTGTTGTTCCTGGTATGCACTCCTGAATTCTCCATTGAACCAGGGTTAGTACCCTGGCTTGAGGATAATGGTTAAGTAGAGGATGTGCCTGGCCATGAGGTTGCAGGTTGTGCTGAAGTACAATTCTGTTGCTGTTGAAGGCCCACAGCACCTTATGGATGCCCAAATCTATTCAAAGTCTGTCCCATTTAGCACGGTGACAGCACCGAACAATGCGAAGGACGGGTTTTCTGAACGTGAAGGTGGGACTTTGTCTCCACAAGGACTGTGCGGTGGTCATTCTAACTGATATTGTCATGGACAGATGCATCTGCAGCCAATTCATTAGTGAGAATGAGATCATAGCGTCATAGAGATATACCACACAGAAACAGACCCTTCAGTCCAACTCATCCAAGCCAACTAGATATCCTCAACTAACAGTCCCATTTGCCAGCATTTGGCCCATATCCCTCTAAACCTTTCCTATTCATATTGCTATCCGGATGCCTTTTAAATGTTGTAATTGTACCAGACTCCCCCACCTCTTCTGGCAACTCATTCCATATACACAACACCCTCTGCAAGAAAACATTGTCTTTTAGGTTCCTTTCAATGTTTCCCCGCTCACCTTAAACCTGTGCTATCGAGGTTTGGACTCCTCTCCCCAGGGAAAAGACATTGTCTGTTCACCTCATCCATGTCCTTCATGTGTTTTTCCTCTTATTGGTTCCTTCACCACCAGCTACAAGTCCAGTCTTGTAACTACGTCATTCAGCATCCAACAAGCTCGATCAAGTAGTGCTGCTGCCAATCCACTGCTGGTGACCATCACTGATATCCCCCACCCAGAGTACTTTTTGCATCCCTGCCATCCTCAATGCTTCCTCCAAATGTTGTTCAACATGGAGAAATTGTGGTTCGCCAGCCAAGGGAGGTGGTAATCAGTAAGGAGGTTGCCTTTCCCTTGTCTGACCTGGTGCCATGAGGGTCTGGAGTCAATGTTGAGGACTCCCAGGGCAAGTCCCTCCTGACTGTGAACCACTGTGCCCCTGCTTCTGCTGGGTCTCTCCTGCTGATTGGACAGCGCAGATCCAGGGATGGTGGTGGTGGTGTGTGGGATATTGTCTAATGGATATGATTTTGTGAGCATGAGTATATCAGGCTGTTGCTTAATTAATCTGTGAGATAGTTCTCCCAATTGTGGCACTTAAGACACACCACCCCCTCCCAAAAAAAAGTGTT
>NW_025209655.1:13162-17087 GCF_004010195.1 Chiloscyllium plagiosum
TTCCAATAGGAAGGAGACCAGAATTGCTTGCAATAACCAAAAGTGGCCTAACCAATGTCCTGTACAGCCACAACATGACCTCCCAACTCGTATACTTAATACTCTGACCAATAAAGGAAAGCATACCAAACACCTTCTTCACTATCCCACCTCCCTGCAAATCTACTTTCAAGGAACTATGAACCTGCACTCCAAGGTGCAGCAACACTTCCCAGGAGCTTACAATTAAAGTATAAGTCCTGCTCTGATTTGCCTTTCCAAAATGGAGCACCTCACATTTATCTAAATTAAATTCCATCTGCCACTCCTCAGCACTTTTGTCCATCTGATCAAGATTCCATTGTACTCTGAGGCAACCTTCTTCGCTGTCCACTGCACCTCCAATTTTGGTGTCATCCACAAACTTACTAACTATACCTCCTATGTGGATGAAAAACCATGGACCCACCATTTATTCCATGAGATCTAACCTTGCTAACCAATCTCCCAAAAGGAACCTTGTCAAACGCCTTACTGAAGTCTATGTAGATCATGTCCACCACTCTGGCCTCATCAATCCTCTTTGTTACTTCTTCAAAAATCTCAATCATGTACATGAGACATGATTTCCCACGCACAAGCCCATGCTGACTATCCCTATTTAGTCCTTGCCTTTCCAAATATATGTCAATCCTAACCCTCAGAATTCCCTCCAACAACCTGCTCACCACTGATGTCTGGCTCATCATCTATAGTTCCCTGGCTTTTCCTCACCACCTTTCTTAACTCGTGGCACCATGTTAGCCAACATCCAGTCCTCCAGCACCTCATCTGTGACTATCAATGATACAAATATATCAGTAAGGGGCCCAACAATCACTTCCTTAGCCTCGCATAGAGTTCTAGGACACACCTGATCAGACCCTGGGGATTCATCACCTTTTATGCATTTCAAGACATTCAGCATCTCTTCTTCTGTGATATGGACATTTTTAAGATGTAACCAACTATTTCCCCACATCCCATATCTTCCATGCCCGTCGCCACAGTATACACTGATGCAGAATATTTGCTTAGTATTTTCCCCATCGCCTGCAACTCCACACATCGGCCGCCTTGCTGATCTTTGAGGGCCCCTTTTCTCTCCCGAGTTACCCTTTTGTCCTTAATGTATTTGTAAAAACCATTTGGGTTCTCCTTAACCCTGTTTGTCAAAGCTATCTCATGTCCCTCTATTGCCCTCCTGATTTCCCTCTTAAGTATACTCTTACTGCCTTTATACTCTTCTAAGGATTCACTCGATCTATCATGCCTATACCTGACATATGCTTCCTTCTTTTTCTGAACCAAAACCTCAATTTCTTTAGTCATCCAGCATTCTCTACACCTACCAGCCTTTCCTTTCACCCTGACAGGAATATACTGCCTCTGGACTCCCATTATCTCATTTCTGAAGGCTTTCCACTTTCCAACCATCCCTTTACCTGCAAAATCTGTTCCCAATCAGCTTTTGAAAATTCTTGCCTAATACTGTCAAAATTAGCCTTCCTCCATTTTAGATCTTCAACATTTAGACCCTGTTGGCTCCCAGCTAAAAGGCTGTATTTTAATATTCTAATCCTTGTTTTCAAATGCCCCCTGGCCTCAACATTTAGCTATCTTACTATCTTAGCTATCCAGACTTGGAAGCCTTCATAATATGCACAATTTCACTAATTCTGGCATTTGGTGCTACATGATTGGTCGCCTGGACTCCACCTAGAGTCACAGAGTCATTCAGTACAGAAACAGATCATGCTGACCAAAAATCCTAAACTGATCTAGATCCATTTGCCAGCGCTTGGCCCATATCTCCCTAAACCCTTCCTATTAATGTACCCATCCAAATCCCTTTTAAATATTGTATTGTACCAGCCTCCACCACTTTCTCTGGTAGCTCATTTCCATACATGCACCAGCCTCTGCAAGAACAAGTTGCTCCTTGGATTTAAAATTCACTTTGTTGACAGGAAATGCTAATATAAAATGAGGTGTGAGATGTATGTAAAAGCCTTACATATTTCAACACACTTTCAAGAAGAAAACATTTTGCCTGGTAAAAGGGGGATATGTTCTGAGTTCAATAAGAAATTTTAGGAACGATATTGCCATATTCTCTGCACAATGTTCAACACTGGCATGGATACCCAGAGATTGGAAAAGGACACTCTGAAATCAATTGGACATTGCGACAGCTTTCTTACACAAAATCAAGGAGGTAACAATGCAATACAGTAATTAAATTTCTGTTTTGCCACCTGACATCGGTTATGTTGAAAGGAAGAGTCATTTATCCAAATGACCTTGCATTTTAAATTTGATTTCAAGGCTGCCTTTTGTAGTTATCAGTTTGAGTTTCAGTTTTCCAAAGTCAAATTTCAAACAGAAAACAAGCTTTGTGGTGGATGGTGAGTAAAATCTGGCAATCTGTTCACTAACAGGAAGAATAACATTGTAACGATATAAATAATATGCTACAGCATGGAGAGACTTGGGTGACTTCATTCATCAGGGACAAAATTTTCAGCACAGACCTGCAGTGTGTGATTAGAAAGACAAATGGGATGTTTGCCTGTCTGGTTAGGTGGTTGGAATATAATCACAGGGGAATCTTGTAGTAACCTTCTTGGGAAATGTTTAGATTGTATCTGGAGTACTGTCCTGGTCCCTTTATCTAAAGAGCAATACGCTTCTGCTATCCTCCAGTCTTCAGGCACTATTCCTGCAGACAATGACAACATAAAGACCAAAGGTTCTGCAACTCCTCCCTACCTTCGCAGAAAATCCTAAAATAAATCCCATCTGGCCCAGGGGACTTCTCTATTTTCACACATTCCAGAATCACTAACACCACCTCCATATGAATCTCAATCCCATCTATTTAATAGCCTGTATCTCAGTATTCTCCTTGACAACATATTCTTTTTCCAGTGTGAACACTGACAAAATATATTCACTTAGAGCCTCTCCTATCTCCTTGGACTCCATGCACAACTTCCCACAACTGTCCTTGACTGGCCCCAATCTTAATCTAGTCATACCAATAGAAAACGTTTGGGTTTTCCTTGATCCTACCTGCCAAAGACTTCTCATGTCCCCTCCTGGCTCTTCTTAGCTCACTCTTTAGTTCCTTCCTGGCTAACTTATAACTCTCAAGCGCCCTAACTGAGCCTTCACATTTCATCCTAACAAAGTTAACAATCACACAACACCAGATTATAGTCCAACAGGTTTAATTGGAAGTACTAGCTTTCAGAGCACTGCTCCTTCATCAGGTGATTGTGGAGTACACAATTGTAAACATGTACTCCACAATCACCTGATGGAGCAGCACTCTGAACGCTAGTGCTTCCAAATAAACCTGTTGGACTACAACCTGGTGTTGTGTGATTGTTAGCTTTGTACACCTCAGTCCAACACCAGCATCTCCAAACCATCCTAATATAAGCCTTCTTCTTCCTCGTGACAAGCGATTCAACTTCTTTAGTAAACCACGGCTCCCTCACTTGACCACTTCTTCCCTGCCTGACAGGTACATACTTATCAAGGGGATTTCATTTGTGCCAATTCCCTGCAGCTTCCTTCCCCATCCCACACGTGATAAATCTTGCCTAATTACATCATAATTGCCTTTCCCCAGCTATAATTCTTGCCCTGTGGTATATATCGCTAAAATAAATGTAACCAAATTGTGATCACTATCACCAAAGTGCTCACCTACCTCCAAATCTAACAGCAAATCCAATGTGTTGGTTTATCGACATACTGTGTTAGGAAACCCTCATGCATATTTAAGACAAAAATGACCCATCTAAAGTACTCAAATTATAGCATTTCCAGTCAATATTTGGGAAAGTTAAAGCCCCCATAATGACCCTGTTACTCTCGCTCCTATCCAGAATCATCC
>NW_025209656.1:0-13021 GCF_004010195.1 Chiloscyllium plagiosum
GAATCCACAATATCTGGCATTTTTCTGAGCCACATTTCTGGATCTAATGTTCTGTTTAACTTCTTTTGTTAATCAACGTTGAGTCACCTTACCTTTTTGCTATTTGCACCTTGCACAATATATGTATACTGTGCACCTTAGAGTGTTTCTATAAATAACAGACAGTGCCTGTCTTCCATTTCATCCTTTTCATGTACCTTTAAAGTTCACTTCGGCCACTTTGATCCTCAGACTTTCATGGTTTGCATGACTCCAGCATATATTCGTAATGTAAGAAAAAAAATACTGGTTTGTATTCAAAAGTCATGTAAAATTCCCTTTATTCAGATCACTATTGTGAAAAACTCCTTTACCGCAAGGTTTTCAATTAGCTCTTCTGGTCACACAACACCAACTCCAAAACAGCCTGATCTCTAGCTCGATGCTCAACATATTGTTAAAGGAAACCAACTCATACACCCTCATGAAACTCAATTTTCTCAGCATTAACATTCAGTTTGGGTGAACACAATTTCGATTCGACTTCAATCTCTCCATCATTATTTTTGAACCCACACACTTGCATTTCTAATTTCTGTTTTGTAACATAGCCTACAATTTTATCACAGTTTTGACTTTGATGTATAACTCCTGTTAATGCTTCTCCTTGCTTGTTTCAAGCTGCACCTTAGCAGATTCTGTATAATCTGAGTGGTGTGGGATCTGGTGAGATTATTGGTAGATTACAGCAAGATGTTTGGCGAAGCATATATCAACATTCATATTATCTCGCCACATCATAACTATTCATATCAAGAGGCGTCAAATTTTCACCAGATCTCCCGTTATGCAGATAGAAGGACAAAGATCGTCCAACAATGCTGTGCATTCCGCCAGACAGCTGAGCCTGCTGTAACCTGTGTGGGAATCTAACAGCAGGCTGGTAAAGTGTTGCTTCTGCTGTACAGGATCTTTGTAAGATCACACCTGTAGTACTGTACACAGACTGAAGCTCCTCACCGAAGAAATAGTATTGTAATTAACCCAGAGATTGTTCCCTAAACTGATTTCGGTCAGAAAGTTGTTGATTATGGAATTACTACAGTGTGGAAGCATTTGACCCATTGACTCCACACTGATCCTCTGAAGACCATCCCATCCAAACCACCCACACATGCATCTCCCCAAATCAATCTCTGTAACCCAGCATTTTCCATGACTAATGCACCGAGCTTGAACATTCCGGGCATTAGCATGGTCAGTCCATCTGTCCTGTAAATCTTGAGACTGTGGGAAGAAACTGATGCATCAGGCGGAAACATTCGCACACACGGGGAGAATGTACAAACTCCAAACATAGAGTTACCAGAAGCTGGAATTGAACCCTTTCCCTGGTGCTGTGAGGCAGCAATGCTAACCACTGAACTATCCAGTACGTGTAACACAACATGCCTACAAAATGAAGCAGCAATACAGCTTTGTTTCTGCCCCGGGCCCAGTACAAGTAGGGTGAATTTGTACTTGCAGAGTTACATTGCACTTTGCTCAAAAACTGCATACATTCATGCAGAACTTTGAGATCAAAAATTGCATGAATTTATGTAAAACTTTGTTATCTCACTGTTTAAGATTAATATCAATCTAAACATCAGGTCATAGACAGAGAACACAGGGGGCTAACGCCTTCAACATATTGTCGAGCTATCACCATTGTGAACAGCTAACCCGACAATGCAACTTTTGAAAAAGGTTTTGTGATTTACACATGAAAGAAGTGAAACTAACACTGCATTCTAACAGATAAAAGGCTTAACACAACCAATTTTTCAATATATAATTCCTGTTACATCACACTGTAAATTTTTGCTATAAATTCTGTGTTGCGATCGAACCCTCCACTATCCCCTGATGAAGTAACATCACTCCAAAAGCTAGTGTGCTTCCAATTAAACCTGTTGGACTAGAACCTGGTGTTGTGTGATTTTTAACTTTGTACACTGAAGTGAACCCATGACCAGGATTTGAATCCAGTTCCTGAGAACATTACTACATCTGCATAGGGAAGTGACAATATCAGTGCACCATCACCTTAACTGAACACTATATTCTCTGATCAAGCCCAGGCAACAAGAGTGGGAGCACTATTACCTTGAAACACGGGAATCATGTTCAGCCATAGCTGTCTCCTTCCACAGTACGAGGTTAGATCAATAACCTGATCGAACAACAACATTGCACTTGAAAAAATGTTTAAACAAGGAATTATTTATCTACCTGTTAACTAAATAGGCACTTTAACCAACTAAGCGACCGCGTCACGTTAACTTAGGAGGGAGCATTGTCAGCTTGATCCAATACCTATTAAAGTTTGCAAGAATGACAGATAATTGTGTTTTAAGGATCAGGAACTGAAGACAATTACACAGCAAATTGAGGAGTCCGTTCCCCTCCTCGAAGCTGGAACACAGGAACTGTAGAAATAGATTATTCGACCCCGTTACTGCAGATGAGGAGGAGGCTGTTTAGTTTCTTGATCCTATTATACAGTTTCAGGAAAAGGCCAATCAACCCCTCCACATTACAACACAGGACCCGTTATAGACCATGGCATCCTGCAACACAACAGAATGACACCATTCAGCCTTCTAATGCAACACAATAACTGGAAGGGGCCGAAAAGTGATTGAAAATTGGCATTCTGGGTTAATGCCATTCAGCCCATTGAGTCTCTTGCACAAGAACAGGAGAAACCGTTTGAATTTTTTTTTTTGTGATCAGGTGGAGGTAATTCAGCAAAGTTTTAGTTAATTGAGAAACAGAAAAGACCAATTACTCTCTCGTTCCCATTTCAGGGATATAGGAGGAGACTGCTCAGTTTCTCCATCCTGTTATGGAGGAATGTGAGGAGACACTTCAGCCCCTTTAAATGATGCATTGCAACAGCAACATTCCATAAGTCCCCAAGCCTCTCATACAGCAAAGCAAAAGGACATTCAGACCTTCAGTCGTTTGGTCAGCAAGAGGAGCAGCGCATTCACCCTTCATGACCATAATGAAGGAACACCAGGAAGACATTCAGCCATTTGAGCCTATAATGTAAAAACACCAAGAAGGCCATTCAGCGCCATCGAGTGTGCAAACCAGGAACATAATGAATCCATTCAGTCAATCTTACCGCTTACACAGCAATCAGAGCAGATCTTTTAAGCGTTGTGCCTGTTACACATGAATTGAAAGGGAACTTAGAGGTTATAAAAAGTAAGGACTTCGAATAACTATTTTAAGAAGGGAATGAAAAGTAGTGCGAATATTTTTGGGATTAAAGGCAATTTGTTTGAAAACGAATCCTTCCCCTTATCATGATGCTTTAGGAGGAGTGATGTTTGTTAGTAAGGAGATTTTCAAAGTCAATCCTTAATCCATCATAGCTAACATGATAGTCTGATGGATAAATTGTACATGAGTTATTTGGCTGAGCTTCTTTTTTAATGTGACAAGCAAGATGTATAAATGGGATCCTATAGATGTTTTGTATCTGGACTTCCAGAAGGCATTGCATAACGAGTCTCATAAAAGATTCATATGCAAGATAACCCCCCACAGGGGGTTAGGATAATTCACTTTCTTGGAGAGAGGATTGGCTAACGACTAAAAACCGTGATGTGGAGGTGCTGGCGTTGGACTGGGTTGAACAAGGTCGAAAATCACATGACAGCAGTTTATACTCGACCGAGTTTATTTGAAACATTGGCTTTCAGAGCACTGCTCCATCATCAGGTGTTAGTGAGAGAGGAAGACCTTAAACACAGAAATTATAAGGAAAAGACAAAAGGGTCGTACAACTCATGCACATGAAGTGAGCGCATCTAATGTGGCTCTTAAACCTTAAATCAGTCAGAGTGGACGGACAGATTTTTATTTATTATGTAAACCCAGAATTTGCTTCTGTCACTGCCTGAAGATAACTTTAGGTATTATTGATGTAAAGGAGTTAACACCTCTGGTCAGAAAATGCATTTTAGGCATGACGTCTTGTGTGGAGTCTTTCTGGTCTTAACCTGGAGTCAGACTGGGTTTATTTCCAAAGTCGGAGTTTATAAAATGCAACATTCTGTGTCAAAAAATTGTGTCCTTTTGGACAAAACAGAATGTATCTGCATAAGCAAACCTGCAATCAACATTCACACTGCATATTTATATGTGTGTGCGTGTGAGGGAATCGGGAGGAGTTTGTGTGTGGAAGGGGATTGGCGGAGAGAGCGAGAGATACACTGTATGTGTGATTGTCTGTAAGGGGAAGAGTTAAAGTTTGAAAGTCGACGTTAAGACACAGACAGATATGACAGATGCCTTTCTACACACTCACTCTGTTGTTTCAGAGCTTCCCCTCTCTGCAATCTTTGCTCCATTTGTTGTTCATGTTACAGATCTGGAAGCTGTAATTACAGTCCCAATGCTCCATCCAGACTTGGTTCACCAAATCGTCAGGTCTCTCTAAATGGCTGCGTTAGCTCACAGCACAACCTCTAGCAAACAATCCACAGCACCTTTGCTAATTTTTCAATACCAAGAGTCATCCGAAGACCCTCAGCTACAAGTTAAATTTCTACTTCTTTACAATAGTACTGCAAGGGCTTCGTCATGTTGCTGACAGCAGGATCAGCTGAGAGGAAAAAGACTGGTGTACAGTGGACAGGCACTGACCATCATTCAAAGACGTGAATCAAAGCTGCTGCAAACACTGTCCAACATGGAACACCACAAGGGTCGCGCCAGGAAGTGAACAACGGCCGACAAACACTATGCCATTGTTTCTGGGCCTCAAATTGTTAGCACTAGATACACTCAGGAGCCAAAAACCCAAGGCCTGGAAAAGATACAGAGGGACAGAAAAGTTCACATTAAAGGTGGAAAGAGACAATTAAGAGAGAAACAGAACATAATGATCAAATATATGGAAAACGACAGGGGAGCGGGTCTAATTGGAATAGTGCAAACTTGATGGGTCCAGTCACAAGAACGTGAACATTGAATAAAGGCATGCCAGACAAGCTAAAATAATTTGCTACATTAAATACTGATCGTGTCTCACAGAACAAACACAGGCACAATAAGCTGGGACATGATTACAGTCCAGCTTGGCAAGCATTGCGGACTACGTAAGTGCATTGCTCAATAAGCTGGACTATCTGCCCAGCATGGGGAGCTGTGCAGCCTATACCAGTGCATTGCCCATTAAGCTGGACTTACCTGGCCAGCAAAGCCAGCTGTGCAGACTATGCCAGTGTATTGCCCAGTAATCTGAACTATCTGCACAGAATGGGTAGCTGTGCGCACTATGCCAGTGTGTTTCCCAGTAAGCGGGACTATCTGCCAAGCATGGGAGCTGTGCAGACTATGCTAGTATTTTGCTCATTAGTTGGATATCTGTACAGCATGGAGGGCTGTGCAATTTATGCCAGAGTATTGCGTATTAAGTTGAACTATCTGCCCAGCATGGAGAGCTGTGCATGTTATGCCAGTGCAATGCTCAGTATGCTGAATACCTTTACAGCATGCGGGGCTATGCAGACTCTGCCAGTATATTGTGCAGTAAGCTGGACTATCTGCCCAACTTTGGAGAGCCGTGCAGGTTATGCCAGTGCATTGCTCAGTACACGGGAATATCTGCCCAGCATGGCGATCATTGTAATCTATGCCAGTGTGCTGCTCAGTAAACTGGTCTACCTGCCCAGCATGGAGCGCTGTCCAAACCATGCCAGTATATTATTCAGCAAGCTAGCCAAGTTGCCCAGCATGGAGATCCGTGCAGACTATGCCTGTGGAGTGCTCAGCAAGCTGAACAATTTGTCCATCATTGAGAGCTGTGCTGACAATGTCAGTGTAGTGCTCGGTAGACTGCCCTATATGCCCAGCATGGGTAGCTAAGCAGGCTATGCCAGTGTATTACTCATTGATCTGGACTTCACTGCCCAGCATGGCAGCTGTCCATACTATGCCAATGTATTGCCCAGTTAGGTGGAACATCGGCCCAGCATGTGGAGCTGTGCAAACTATGCTCCTGCATTGCTCAGTAAGATGGACGATATGCCCAGCGTGAGGAGCTGTGCAGAGTATGCTGGTGCATTGCTCAGAAGCTAGACTATCTGTACAGCATGGGGAGCGGTGCAGACTATCTCAGTCAGCGGAACTGTCTGCCCAGCTTCAAGAGCTGTGCAGAAAATGCCAGTGTATTGCTCCGTAAGCTGTACTATCTGCCGAGCATGGACAACTATGCATATAATGCTAGTGCATTGTTCAACAAGGTGGGCTATTGGGTCAGCATGTGGAAATGAGTGGACTATGCCAGGAATATGCTCAGCAAGCTGGACACGCAACCCAGCATGGAAAGATGTGCAGATTATGCGACTGCAATGCTCAGTAAGCTATACCATCTGCCCATCATGGAGAGCTGTGCAGATTATTTAAGTGTAATGCTCAGTAAGCTGAACTAACTCCCCAGCATGGCGAGCTGCGCAGACAATGACAGTGCATTGCTCAGTAAGCTGGCCGAACTGCACATCATGATGAGCTGTGCAGATTATGAAAGTGCATTTATCAGTAAACTGGACTACCTGCCCAGCATGGGGGCCTGCGCAGATAATACCAGTGTACTGGTCAGCAAACTGGACTATCAGCCCAGCATTCTGAGCAGTGCAAACATAGTCAATGTATTGCTCAGTAAGGTGGACTCTCTGCCCAGCATGGGGACTGGACATAATATGCCAGTTTCTTGCTCAGTCAGCTCGACTATCTGAACAACATATGGAGCTGTGCAGGCTGTGCTAGTGTACTGTTCAGAATGATTTGCTATCTGCCCAGCATGGGGAGCTGTGCACTCTATGCCAGTGTATTGCCCAGTAAGGTGGACTACCTGCCCAACATCGGGCGCTGTGCAAACAATGCTGGTGTACTGCTCAGTAATCTGGAATATCTGCATAGAGTGGGTAGCTGTGCGGACTATGCTAGGGCATTGCTCAGTAAAATGGCTGATCTGCCCAGAATGGGGAGCTGTGCAAATACCATCTGTGTATTTCTCTGCAAAATGGACTAACTGCCCAGCATGGAGAGCGGTGCAGGAGATGCAAGTGTACTGCTCAATATGAGCAGCGAAGCATGCGGGGCAGTGCAGACTATGCCAAAACATTGCGCAGTAAGCTATAGTATCTGCCCAGCATTGCTGAATAAGCTGGACTATCTTTTCCGCGTGGGGAGCTGTGCAGACTATCCCAGTGTACAGCTCAGTAAACTGGACTTTCTGCCCAGAATGGTGTGCTACGCTCACTATGTTATTTATTATTCAGTAAACTGGACGAACTGCCCAGCATGAGGAACTGTGCAGACTATGCCAGTGTATTGCTCAGTAAACTGGAATATCTGCCAAGCATGGGCGGCTTTGCAGTCTATGCCAGGATATTGCGCAGTTAGCTGGACTATCTGTCCGGCATGTAGAGCTGTGCAGACTATGCTAAAACATTGCTCATTAAACTGGACTATCCGCCCAGCATGGTGAGCTGCACAGACAATACCAGCGTATTGTTCAGTAAACTGTACAATCTGGGAGAAAATGAGGACTGCAGATGCTGGAGATCAGAGATGAAAAATGTGTCGCTGGAAAAGCGCAGCAGGTCAGGCAACATCAAAGGAGCAGGAGAATCGACGTTTCTGGCTTATGCCCGAAACATCGAATTCGCCTGCTCCTTTGATGCTGCCTGACCTGCTGCGCTTTTCCAGCAACACATTTTTTCAAACTGCACAATCTGCCCTTCATGGAGAGCTGGACAGACTATGCCAGTGTATTGCTCAGTAAGGTGGAGTACCTGCCCAGAATGGCGATCTGTGTAGGCTAAGCCAATATATTGCCCTGTAAGGTGGAATATCAGCACAGCACGGTGAACTGTGTAAACTATGCTCGTGTACTGCTCAGTAATCTTGATTATCTGCCCTGCACGAAGAGCTGTGCAGGCTGTGCTATTGTATTTCTCAGTAATGTGGACTATTTTCCCGCTGTAAGGAGGAGTGCAGAATATCCCAGTGTACTGCTCAGTAAGCTGGACTATTTGCCAGAATTAGGAGATGCGTTGACTTTGCTGGTGTATTTCTCAGTAAACTGGACTACCTGCCCAGCATGGGGAGCTGTGCAGACTATGCCAGTGTATTGCTCAGTAAACAGGTCTATCTGCAAAGCAAGGTGGATTTTGCAGAGTGTGTCAGTGTATTGCGCAGTACACTAGACTATCTGCCCAGCATGGAGAGCTGTGCAGACTATGCTAGTGCATTGATCAGAGAGCTGGACTTTGTTCCCATCATGGGGATCAGTGCAAACAATCCCAGCGTACTATTCAATGAACTGCACTATCTGCCTGGCATGAGGAGCTGTACAGACTATCCAGTGCATCTCTCAGTAACCTGGGAAATCTGCCCAGCATGGGGTGTTGTGCAGACTATGCCAGTACATTGCGTCGTAAACTGGACTATCTGCCCAGCATGGAGAGCTGTGCAGACTATGCGAGTGTTTTGCTGAGTTGGCTGGACTATCTGCTAAGAATGGGAAGTAGTGCAGACAACACCAATGTATTGCTCAGCAAACTGGACTATCTGTCCAGCATGGAGTGCTGTGAATACTATGCCATTATATTGCTCAGTAAGTTGGAATATATTCCCAGCTTGGAAAGCTGTGCAGACACTGCTAGTGCATAGTTCAGTAAGCTGGACTATCTGCCAGCGTGGGGAGCTGTGCAGACGGTTCCAAAGTACTGCGCAATAAGCTCAGCATGCAGCGCTCTACAGGCTGTGCCAGTGCATTGAACAGTAAACTGGATTATCTGCGCAGTATGGTGATCTGTGCAGGCTATGCCAATGAATTGCTCAGTAAGCTTGACTGTCTGCCCAGCCTGTGGAGCTGTGCAGACAATACTCGTGTACTGCTCAATGAGCTGGATATCTGTCCAGCATGGGGAACTGTGCATATGATGCCAGTGCATTGCTCAATAATCTGGTTTATCTGCTCTGCATGGGGACATTTTCAGGCAATCCCAGTGTACTGCTGAGGAAGCTGGACTATCCGACTCGAATCGGGGTGCTGTGCCGACTATGCCAGAATATTTCTCAGTAAGCTGGACTATTCGCCCAGCATAGAGAGCTGTGCAGTCTATGCCAATAAATCGCTCAGTAAGCTTATCTATCTGCCCAGCACGGGGAGCTGTGCAGGCTATGCCAGTGTATTGCTTAGTAATACGGATTATCTGAACAGCATGGATACCTTTGCAGACTATGTCAATATATTGTGCAGTTTGCTGAACTATCTGCCCAGCATGGTGTGGGTGGGGGGCGTCTGTGCAGACTATGCCATGGAATGCTCAGCAAGTTGGACTAACTGCCCAGCATTGAGAGATGTGCAGGCTATTCCTGTGTTTTGCTCAGTAAGATGGCCTATCAGCCCAGCATAGAAAGCTGCACAGACTATGCTAGTGCATTTCTCAGAAAGCTGGACTATCTCCCCCGCATAGGGAGCGGTGCAGACCATCCCAGTGTACTGCTCAGTAAGCTGGACTATCTGCCCTGCATGAGGAACTGTGCAGACGATGTCAGTGTATTTCTCAGGAAGCAGTTCAATCTGTCCAGCATGGAGAGCTGTGCAGTCTATGCCAGTGTCCTGATCAGTAAGCTGGCTATCTGTTAAGCATGGAGAGCTGTGCAGACTGTGCTAGTGTTCCGCTCAGAATGGTGGATTACATGACAAACATGGAGAGCTATGCAGTCTGTAGATTATTTGCCCAGCATGTGCAGCTGTGCAGACTATCCCAGTGGAATGCTCAGTAAGCTAGACTACCTGCCCAAAATGGAGGGCTGTGCAGACGATGCCACTATAGTGTGCAGTAAGCTGGACACTCTGCCCAGCATGAAGTGCTGTGCAGACTATGCCAGTGTAAAGATCAGTAAACGGGAAGATCTGCCCAGCATCGGGAGCTGTGCAGACTATGACATTGCATTGCTCAGTAAGCTGGACTATCTGCCCAGCACGGTGAGCTGTGCAGACTTTCCATGTATATTGCTCAGTAAACTGGAGTATATCCCAACATGGTGAGCTGTGCAGACTATGTCAGTATATTGCTCAGTAAGTCGGTCTCTCTGTCAGGCAAGCAAACCTGTGCAGTCTTTCACACTTTATTATTTAGCAAGCTCTTCTATCTGACCAGCATGGGGAGCTGTTCAGACTAATCTAGAGTATTGCTCAGTAAACTGGATAATCTGCTCAGCATGGAGAGATATGCAGGCTATGCCAGTGTACTGCTCATTAAGCTTTAATATCTGCCCAGCATGGGGAGCTGTGCAGACTATGTTAGTGTACTGCTCAGTAAACTGGATTATCTGCTCTGCATCGAAAGCTGTGCAAACTATGCCAGTGCATTTCTAGGTAAGCTGGCCTATCTGCCCACTATGGTCAGCTGTGCAGACTCCGCCGGTGTATTCTTCAGTAAAGTGGAGTATCTGCCCGGCATCGGGGAGCTGTGCCGACTATGCCAGTGTATTGCTCAGTAAGCTTGACTATCTGCGAAGCATGAGGATCTGTGCAGGCTATACCTGTGAATTGCTCATTAAGCTGGATTATCTGAACAGCATGGATACATTTGTAGACAATGTCAGTGCATTGCTCATAAGGTGGACTCTCAGCCAGACATGGGGAGCTATGCAGATTATGACAGTTTATTGCTCAGTAAGCTCTACTATCGACCCAGCATGGGGAGTTAAGCTGGCTATGCCAGTGAATTGCTTATTAAGCTGTACATTACCGTCCAGCATGGGCAGGTGTGCAGAGTATGCCAGTGTATTGTCAGTAAGCTGAAATATTGCCCAGCTTGGGGAGCTGTATAGTCTATGCCCCTGTATTGATGAGTAAGCTGGACTTTCGGCACAGCATGGGAAGCTGTGCAGATGATGCTATTATATTGCTCAGTAAGATGGGCTATGTGCACAGTATGGAGAGCTGTATTAACAATGCCAGTGCACTGCTCAGTAAGCTGGTCTATCTGCGCAGCATGGAGAGCTGTGCAGATATTCCAGTGTATTGATCAGTAAGATGGAGTACCAATCCAGCATGGGGTGCTGTACAGAAAAGTGCCAGTTTACTGCTCAGTAAGCTAGATATCTGCCCAGAATGTGAGGTTGTGTAGACGATGCTAGTGCTTTACTGAGTAAGCTGGCCTCTCTGCCCAACATGGTGAGCTGTGCTGAATCCACCAGTGTATTCCTCTGTAAGATGGAGTATCTTCCCAGCATCGGGGAGCTGTACCGACTATGTCAGTGTATTTCTCAGTAAGCTGGACTATTTGCCCAGCATGGAGAGCTGTGCAGACAATGCCAGTGTATTTCTCAGTAAGCGTGACTATCTGCCCAGTTTGGGTAGCTGTGCAGACTATGCCAGTGTACTGCTCAGTAATCTGAACAATCTGCCCAACATGGAGAGCTGTGCAGTCTATGCTAGTGCATTGCTCAGTCAGGTGGGATATCTGACCAGCATGGAGACCTGTGTAGACAATGGCAGTATACAGCTCAGTAAACTGGATTGTCTGCCCAGCATGGAGAGCTGTGCAGATTACGCGAATGTATTGCTCAGTAAAATCGTCAATCTGCCCAGCATAGAGATTTATGCAGATTATGGTAGTGCATTGCTGAGTAAGCTTGCCTGTCTGACCAGCATTGTGAGCTGTGCAATGTATGCCAGCGTATTGCTCAGTAAGGTGGACTATATGCACAGCATGGTGAGCTGTGCCGACAATGCTAATGTATTTACTGGAATTTCTGTCCAGCGTAGCGAGCAGTGAAGACTATGCCAGTGTATTGCTCAGTGAGCAGGACTAGCTGCCCAGCATGTTGAGCTGTACAGACTATGCCAGTGTACTACTCATTTAACTGGACTATCTGTCAAGCATCGAGAGCTGTGCAGTCTATGACAGTGTATGGTCATTAAGCTGGACTGTCTATCCAGCATCGAGAGCTGTGCAAGTTATGTCAGTGTATTGCTCAGTAAGCTGGACTATCTGCCCAGCCTATGGAGCAGTATAGACAATGCCAGTGTACTGCTTAGTAAGTTGGAGATCGGCCCAGTATGTGGATAGAACATAGGACATAGAACATAGAAGAATACAGCGCAGTACAGGCCCTTCGGCCCTCGATGTTGCGCCGATCCAAGCCCACCTAACCTACATTAGCCCACTATCCTCCATATGCCTCTCCAATGCCCGCTTAAATGCCCATAATGAGGGAGAGTCCACCACTGCTACTGGCAGGGCATTCCATGAACTCACGACACGCTGAGTAAAGAACCTACCCCTAACATCTGCCCTATACCTACCCCCCCTTAATTTAAAGCTATGCCCCCTTGTAATAACTGACTCCATACGTGGAAAAAGATTCTCACTGTCGACCCTATCTAAACCCCTAATCATCTTATACACCTCTATCAAGTCACCCCTAAACCTTCTTTTCTCCAATAAAAACAACCCCAAGTGCCTCAGCCTCTCCTCATACGATCTTTCTACCATACCAGGCAACATCCTGGTAAACCTCCTCTGCACACGTTCCAGTGCCTCCACATCCTTCCTATAGTATGGCAACCAAAACTGCACACAATACTCCAGATGCAGCCGCACCAGAGTCTTATACAACTGCAACACACACACACATATCTCGGAACTGCTGAAATAGTGCACTGTTACTGAGAACACACTCACACAACTCGGAACTGCTGAAACAGTGCACTGTCACTGAGAACACGCACACTAGGAACTGCTGAAACAGTGCACTGTCACTGAGAACACGCACACTAGGAACTGCTGAAACAGTGCACTGTCACTGAGAACACGCACACTAGGAACTGCTGAAACAGTGCACTGTCACTGAGAACACGCACACTAGGAACTGCTGAAACAGTGCACTGTCACTGAGAACACGCACACTAGGAACTGCTGAAACAGTGCACTGTCACTGAGAACACACACAC
>NW_025209656.1:16070-17087 GCF_004010195.1 Chiloscyllium plagiosum
ATCTATGACCCCCTCTGCCTCCTGAATGATCCTAAGTTCATCCAACTCCAGCTCCACTTCCCTAACACGGTCTTGGAGGAGCTGGAGATGGGTGCACTTCCTGCAAGTGTAATCAGCAGGGACGTCCATGGCATCCCTCACCTCAAACATGTTGCAAGAGGAACATTGCACTGCCTTCACTGCCATCCCTCTAAAAGTAACCTTTTATATAAAAAAAAACTGGGTCTAAAGAATACAACAAGCAAAATGCAGCACTGAAGTACTTACCACAACGGGTCTTTTTATTTAGGTTAGAGGAGGAGGGCGGGTGGGAGACACTACGTTTGTAGTGCCTCGGGTTCTTCTCCTGCGCGCTTTTAAAGGGAAAAAAAACCTACCCGGCTGCCCCTCTGGTCTTCGTCACTTCCCCCTGCTGCTCCCGCTCTTTCTGTAAAGAGAGAAAAAAACACTGCTGCCCGCTACCGGTTAGTAATTTTAAAACAAACTGTCTTACCTTAGCTGCTGCTCGCACTCAAAAACAAACTGTCTTACCTTAGCTGCTGCTCGCACTCAAAGTGATCTGTGCAGACAGTGCCAGTGCAATGATCAGTAAGCTGGTTATCTGTCCAAAGTGGAGAACTGTTTCGTCTATGCTCGTGCATTGCTCAGTAAGCTGGACTATCTGCCCAACATGGTGATCTATGAAGAGTATGCCAGTGTATTGGTCAAAAAGCAGGACTAGCTGTCCAACATAGGGAGATGTGCAGACTTTGCGAGTGTTTTATTCAGTAAACTGAAGAATCTCACCAGTATAGTAAGCTATGCAGACTATGTCAGTATATTGATCTGTAAGCTGGGCTGTCTGCCAGGCCTGGACAGCTGTGACGACTATACCATTTTATTACTCAGGAAGCTCTAGTATCTGACCAGCATCGAGAGTTGTGGAGACTGGTATTCTACAGCTCAGTAAACTGGATATTCTGCCCAGCAAAGGGGCGTTGTGCAGACTATGCCAGTAGATTGCGCAGTTAAAAGGAA
>NW_025209657.1:0-861 GCF_004010195.1 Chiloscyllium plagiosum
ACGCTCCGTGGCAGTGCACTGGCTATTGTGTCTTACCCCTGGTCGTTCGTAACTCCTAAACTGTATATTTATTATTGACGGAAACGTTCAAAGGAGATCCCTGCACCGTTGGCCTTTTCCCTTTCATCTCTGAAGTGTTAGCCATCTGCTTTGTGCTGTAACTTAGATGTGACTATCTTCAATAACTCCTCTCTATCAACTCCTCAGCTTCCCGAATGATCAAAATTTCATCCAGCTTTAGTTTCAGTTCCATAACGAGGCCCGTGAGGTGCTGGAGCTGAGTGCACTTTTCGTTTGCCAAAGTCAGCAGGGAAACCTGTGGTGACGGCTACCTCGCACATCCTACAAGAAGAGCATGTGACTGCCCTAACGTCCTTCCCTTTTGATCGAACTTACCAAAATAGATTGAATAAATTACAGAAAAGTAAAATAAAAAATAACCTTACATTCCCAAGCCTTCGCAGTTTTTGTGTGGATCGCAGAGGAGGACGGTGAGGGATGCTAACATGTAGTGTCTCGGGTTTAGCACAGCCCAAATGCATCTGGTCCCATGCCTAGCAATCCCCATGTCCGCGTCCATTCCTCTTTAATCTTCGATCCACCTATTCACGAGAAAAAAAATCACTTCCTGTCATCCCCATTCCTCACTCTCACCGCTCCAGCTGCTTCGAACGGAAGACACTGATTGAATGACGCAAACAATTAAGGGAAGAAGTCATGTCTTAATCAAAACTGATTTCTTAACTACACTTGCAAGTGAGCTGTTTGAATTAGCAGTTGAAAATTTAACTCTTGTTGCTGTAGCTTAACCACACAATTTTTAGTGTACTCCACAGGCGGAATGAAACAAATGTATAAAAA
>NW_025209657.1:7457-9692 GCF_004010195.1 Chiloscyllium plagiosum
TTAACGAAGAGAGAGAGAGAGATCCAGCGGTGAAGTATTCCATAAAAGTGGAGTCACAGGAAATCTGATAACTGAGCATGATATCTGGACTACTTGTCCTTATCTGTAACAGCATTGAGCACAGGCTTTAGAACATTGTGTTCTGGCCCTGTATGTCAATAGTTAAGGTACGTTTGTACTTCTGTGTGCAATTCTCGTCGCGCTGCTTTTGGAAGGATTTAATTGAACTGGAAATGGTGCAAAAATGTTAAAAATGATGTTACCGAATAAGATTGAAAGTTTTGAGTTTTAAGGGCAGTCAGATACCTTATTTCCTCGTGCATTCTCGGATGATCGGTGGCATGATGGATTTTTACAAAATCAAGATAATCATGGATGCGATAAATAACCAATGTCTTTCCCATAGATTAGAGAAGTCTAAAACTAGAATCCATAGAATAAAGATGAAATAGAAAATATTTCAAAGGAACCTGAGCTGAAAATCTTTCACAAAGAGGGTGGTGAGTATATGGAACAAAATATCAGTGAAATTGGTGGAGGTGTGTCCAGTGACAAGTTTTCATAGACATGTGGAGAGGAGGTGTTCCCTAAAGCGCTCTGCTAGGACAGATCCCACTGTCACCATCCCCGCCCCCCAGAACCCTGAGGGGAACACCATCCCTGCTCATGACTCCACCCCTATTACCCACGCCACCACACCCACTCCAGGTACTGGCTCTGTCCCCACCTCCCAGCTCCACACCCACACCAGGTCCCAGCTCCCAGCCCAGCTCCACACCCACACCAGGTCCCAGCTCCCAGCCGTGCCGGGTTTTCACCATTCCTTCTGACCTCCCCCTCACTCTATCCTCAGCAAAGGACTCATCTTCATCCCCCTCCACCCACACATCAATGAATTTAATACACGCCATGACGTCGAACAATTGTTCCGCTGCTTCAGCCTCCGGGCTTACTTTCACAATCAGGACTCCCGCCCACCTTCCGAGGACACCTTCGCCCGCCTCCGAGACACTCCATCCTCCTGGACACCCGGTGCTAGCCCATCACCTGCCCTCGACCTCTTCATTTCCAACTCTGCCAGGACATCAACTGCCTGAACATGTCTACCCCGTCCCCCACTCCAACGTCTCACCCTCACAACGCGCAGCCCCCCAATTCCTCTGCTCCAATCCCGACCTCACCATCAAGCCAGCAGATAAAGCGGGCGCAGAGGTAGTCTGGCGCACTGACCTCAACACCGCTGAAGCCAAACGCCACTCGAGGACACCTCTTCCTACCGACTCCTCGACCATGACCCCATGCCCATCACCAAACCATCATCTCCTAGACCATACAGAACCTCATTACCTTAGGAGATCTCCCACAGCTTCCAGCCTCATAGTCCTCATAGTCCGGGAAACCCGCACTTCCCGGTACTACCTGCTTTCCAAGATCCACAAGCCTCACCACCTGGCCAACCCATTGTCTCAGCATGCTCCTGCCCTAGTGCACTCATGTTAACCTACCTCGACACTGTCCTATCCCTCCAGTCCAGGAACCTCCCACATACGTTCGAGTCACCACCTACGCCCTCCTCCTCCTCCAAGACTTTCGTTTCCCCGGCCCCCAACGCCTCATCTTCACCATGGATTTCCATACCCTCTACACCTCCATCCGCCATGACCAGGGCCACTAAGCCCTCCGTTTCTCCCTCTCCCGACATCCTCAACAGTACCCTTCCACCAACACTCTCATTCGTTTTGGCCAAACTGGTCCTCACCCTTAACAATTTCTCCTTCGAATCCTCCCACTTCCTCCAGTCCAAAGGGGTAGCCATGGGCACCCATATGGGCCACAGCGATGCCTGTCTCTTTGTCGGTTACGTAGAATAGTCCATATTCCGTAATTGCACCGGCAGCACTCCCCACCTCTTCCTCCGCTGCATTGATGACTGCATTTGCGCCACCTCGTGCTCCCACGAGGAGGTTGAGGAATTCATCAACTTCACTAACACATTCCACCCTGACCTTAAATTTACCTGGACCATCTCTGACACCTCCCTCCCATAACTGGACCTCTCCATCTCCATTAATGACGACCAACTTGACACCGACATTTTTTACAAAACCAACGACTCCCACAGCTACTTGGATTACACATCTTCCCACCCAACCTCCTGCAAAACTGCCATCTCGTATTCACAATTCCTCCGCCTCCGCCATATCTGCTCCCAGGAGGACCAGTTCCACCACAGAA
>NW_025209657.1:9707-12307 GCF_004010195.1 Chiloscyllium plagiosum
CTACAACCCACCCTCCCATCCTGGCACCTTCCCCTGCTTCAGCAGGAATTGGAAAACCTGCGCCACACCTCCTCCCTCACTTTCAGCCAAGGTCCGAAAGGAGCCTTCCACATCCATCAAAGTTTTACCTGCACATCCAGCAACATCATTTAATGCATCCGTTGCTCCCAATGCGGTCTACTCTACATTGGGGAGACTTCAGCTTCAACTTCAACCCCTCCCCCACTCACCTATTGTACTCTATGCTACCTTCTCCCCACCCCCACCCTCCTCTAATTTATCTCTGCACCCTTCAGGCACTCTGCCTGCATTCCTGATGAAGGGCTTTTGCCCAAAACATCGATATTACTGCTCCTCAGATGTTGTCTGAACTGCTGTGCTTTTCCAGCACCACTCTAATCGAGACTCTGGTTTCCAGCATCTGCAGTCATTGTTTTTACCTAAACATTTGGAAAGGAACACAACTCGGAAGTGTTTCGAGTTATATTGATCAAATGTGTCCACGTGCGGCAAGTTCAATTGAAGTAACGTGTGAGTCCTGGGTGAAAAGGTCTCTTTCCGTACTGTCTGCTTCCAAGACTCTGTAACTCTCACAGCTCATCCACAACCAAATATTTGGAACATTCAATTAATTTCCAAGTCAAAAGTCCTCCACATATAGTTTCAATGATCAAAGTCTCCCAATTTCGTGAAGTGAGCATTTTTGATATTGACTTTTCACTGGAGACCATAGGAGCAGGCAGAAGCACAATTGGATCCAACCACAAGTTTTGCCATGGATACTCCCTGCGTCTACTATTACCAGAAACCGATTGATGGTTCAGTGATGAATGTGGGTGAACATGCCAGATTTGAACCATATGCATGTAAAACTGATTACAACACGCTAAACCAACAACACTTGTCTGCATGAATTCCAAATAGCACAACTAACATCCGATAGACAGGGCAAAGTGATCCCAAGATCAACAGATCAGATTTCAACTCTGAAGACTGTCACATCAAATCATAAATGGTGATGGATCATTAGCCCACGCATTGGAGTGACGTCTCCAACGACATCACTCTTTTAAGTAAAAGAGGACACCTGCACATCAGTGTAGAAGACAACGATGTTGTTTCTGCACCCTTCTCAGCCAGAAGTCTTGAGTCGATGATCCACCTCACCCTCAACATGATGTCTGCAAAATCACAGACGCAATCTATAACCAAGTTGATTCAATGCACAAGACATTAAAACAGACAAAGACAATGGGCACTGACGCCATTACTGACGCAAACAAGCTGTGCCCATGGAGAAGCTGTTTCATTCCAGCTTTAAATATGACATCTGCCTACAATGAGGAAAATTACTCAAATTGATCCAGCCTGTTAGGACGGGACTAATAACTGCTAAGAGGAGAATAATTGCAATCTGACTAATTATTAGGCCTCAGCCTCACCAAGGGAGACAAATTGTTGGAAATCTTTTGGACATAGCTGACAAGCAGAAATAAGCTGCGCCGTGTGATCTTTGATAAATTTCCAAGTGGAGATGGTGCCGTTATGGAAATTTCACTGGATTACCATTCCAGACACGAATAATGCTCTGGCACCTGGTGGAAGTAATAAAACAGTTAATAAAGTATTGAGATCAAAAATCACTCACAGTAACAGTGATCTTCAAGATAATGTCCATTTTCACTCGCAAATTTCTTCACCGATGTACATTCAGGAAGTAAAAATACCGTGCTTTCCTGGTGTGGCCTGGCCTTAAATGACTCATTTCACGCATACATGTGATAAATGATTTTCTACATCCTACATTGTATTCAGCATCCTGTATTCCACAGTCTTATTTGATGGAGAATTCCCTGTGTTTTCGGTCTCTGATTGCTGACACTTATTCTAATCTCAATGCATGGTTTACTGCTTGTACCTGTCTCTGTGGCCTGTTGGTTAAGACATTCCATCTCCTGGAATTACCGTCCCGGCTTAAAATCTGTCTAACCATCACAGAGTCTGACATATGTCTCTCAGATATACATTCATTTTCCGTAACCTGATGCGATGTAGTCCCTGTCGATACAAACTCTGCTCACACGAAACGCCTGCCATTCTAGTGTCCAATCCAGTCATCCTTCTTGCACTCCCTCAATGTCAGGTTTGTTTTTGTTGGGTAAGGAGACGAAACCTCCACACAATACTGTACAATATTCAAGATGAAATGTCAAAAAGGCTCGGTATAGCTGTCGTTAGGAAATCTTCCTTCTCTAATTAAATCCCTTGAACTGAAGGTAAACACATCATTTATTTTCCGAACTGCTTTCAGCTGCTTCAATATTGACTTCAGTGACTGGTGTGTAATAAGTTCTAGATCTTTTTCAATGTTACAGTTAATCACTTTGTGTGTCGAAATACACTGATTGGCGTCTTAATGCCATTCCCAGTATTAGTACCTTGCTTCAATCATTACTGCCATGCATGGACTGCAGAGTTCGGCTTAGGTGGAAATAGAGAAAAGGGAGCACGAGTAACTTCTTAGGTCAATATCTTTCAACCATACTGCTTTGAAATGGTAGACTGCCATTCTATTTTCCCATCAAATTACACAACAATAA
>NW_025209657.1:12709-17090 GCF_004010195.1 Chiloscyllium plagiosum
CTGCTTCTCTCAGTCACCTGGAAAGTTTTAAAATCTTTTTTTACAGTTCATAATCCGTCATAGATTAGTCCCATCAGCAGACTCCGAAATATTTCATTTGATTTCATGAACCAAATGGTTAATGTGTATTGTGTGAAGCTGAGGCCCAAGCAAAATCCCTGTGTTATCCCTGAAGCGTTCTGCTCCCCCGCTAAAAAAAACATTGTTTCTTTCCTATCCTCTGTTTCCTGTCAGCACTCCCACCCCAGCCTGAGACCTTGTCCAAACACTGGCCCTATCCCATAAGACTTGATGCTGCACAACAGGCTTAGCACTTCATCATTGTTTTGTTCTTGAAAACCCAAATGCAGGGCATCCATTCATTCTGCATCATGTCACTACGAGTGATTTCACAAAGGCAGTTTCAGTTTCAGAGATCTATGTTGACTCTGTCTCAGCCCATTTAAGTCCCAATAATATCTTCAAACTCATTTATTTAACAATTTCGTTCTATTCGCATTTTCTAATCAATCTTAAATTTCCAAGTATTTTTGGGAACTATTTTGAAAAATGTTTTATTTTCTTCTATGATGACAGATTTGCAATGATTGCTTCACTGCTATACCATATCCATGGTCTCCCTTCTTTGCATTCAGACAGTAAGGAAGCTGCACTTACTTTGTCTTAGCATTTTCCTAAAGTATATTCTTAGAAACGATTGCAGTTCAACTTCCTAACCCTTTTTAATCTACTCTTCAATCTGCTCAATCATTGACCTTCCACAATCACATATTCAACGGAGCACAGACGCTGTACCGTCAGAAATACAGCGCTATCCGCATGAGTCCCCGTATCTTACACAGGTCCTGTAGCGGTGAAGATTGCAAAACATCACGTGAGCGTCCAATCACTTTTTCACAGTTGTGGAGTTACTCGTAGAAATTAACGTGTATTGCAGCGTATTGCGGACGCCCACTCGCTGGAATGTCGACATTTAATTCACTCCAAACATCAAAACCTGTACTTCAAAAATGTGCTCCCTACATCTTGGAATACCAGGAGTTTAATTGATTTGTCCGTTACATGGGAACATAAGAAAAGCAATCAATCCCAAAATCGCATTTCAAGGATGCAGCAGGAGACGATTTGGCATCTCAAGCCTGCTGTGGAAGAGAAAGACGGGAAACGTCATCGTCTCAAACTGTTACAGAGGAACAGGAAAATTCCACGAGCAATAGTAGGAAAAGAAACCGACCTGGAATTATTTACTGAGGAACACGAGCAGGACGAACGAGACAACGTTGTATGAACAAGAGGCTGATGTTCAACCCATTGTATTCATAAGCCAGTAGCACAGTGAGTCTGTTCAGCCACTCATGCCTCTTACAACAGTAATCAGAGCAGTGTTTTTTTTCATACCTGGTGCCCATTACAAATGAACTGAAAAGGAACGTGGGTATTTCTGAATGGGTAGAACTTAGAAGCATCACCTTCAAAAGTGAATAAATAGAAATTGGCACATTATTAGAATTTAAGACAAATTGGTACAATCTGTTATCAATGAATTTATAACATTCGATTTGTTAAATCATTCAACAATCCATTCGAAGTCAGAATCAATTTCTTTGAAAGGGACAAGCGAAGTCAGTCATGGGATTCTGGAGATGTAATGCACATGGATTTACAAAACGCATTGAATAAATTGTTGTAAAACATTTAATCTTTATGACATGAGCACATGGGGTTTCGAGCAGTTTATTAGCTTGCATTGTAGCTTTTATGGTTCGCAATCAGTAATTTTATTATTGTCAGGTGGTTCAATTCACCCCAGATCCATGTTTCTGAGACTGGAAGTATTCAGAGAATGTGAAATGAAGAAAGCAGAGACAAGTCTCCACGGGGAGAAAATAATATCTTTCATTAAATACGAGAAAGGATACGCATAATACAAGGAATAAAAGCAACTACAAAAAAACAGCCAAATCAACACAGGCAGCTACACCAACGACAGTAATAAATGCACTATTGAATCAAATACAGGGTATGTTCTATTAGGACAAAACAATGACAGAAGAACTCTGTCGGAAACTGGAGAAGAGATTGCTGAGCCTCTTGCTGAGATATTTGTATCATCGATAGTCTGAGGTGAGCATCCAGAAGACTGCAGATTGACTAACTTGGTGCCATGTTTTAAGAAGTGTGGAAACGGCAAACAAGGGAACTATACACCAGTGAGCCTGACGCCGGTGTTGGGCAAGTTGTTGGAGGGAATCCTGAGGGACAGGATGTACATGTACTTGGAAAGTCAAGGACTGATTAGGGATGTTCAACATGGATTTGTGCGTGGGAAATCCTGTCTCACAAACTTGATCGAGTTTATGAGAATTTAACAAAGATGATCAATGAGGGAGAAGTGGTATATGTGTTCTATATGGACTTCAGTAAGGCGTTCGACAAAGTTCCTCATGGGAGACTGATTAGCAAAGTTAGATCTCACGGAATACAGGGAGAACTAACCATTTGGATATAGAACTGGTTCAAAGGTAGAAGACAGGGTGTGGTGGTGGAGAGTTGTTTTACAACGTGAATGCCAGTGATCAGTGGAGTGCCACAAAAATCGGTGTGGCGTCCTCTACCTTTTGCCGTTTACATAAATGATTCAGATGCGAGCATAAGAGGTACAGTTAGTAAGTTTCCAGTTGACAATAAAATTGGAGGTATAGTGGACAGCGAGGAGGGTTACCTCAGATTGCAACAGGATCTTGGCCAGATGGGCCGATGAACAGAGAAGTGACAGATGGAATTTAATTCAGATAAATACGAACTGCTGCATTTTGGGAAAGAAAATCTTAGCAGGACTTATATACTTAATGATAAGGTCCCAGGGTGTGTTGCTGAACAAAGAGACATTGGAGAGCAGCGTCATAGCTCCTTGAAAGTGGAGTCGGAGGTAGGTAGGATGGTGAAGAAGGAGTTTATTATGTTTTCTTTTATTGGTCAGAGTATTGAGTACAGAATTTGGGAGGTCATATTGCGGCTGTAAGGGACATTCGTTCGGCAACTGTTGGAATATTGCATTAATTTCTGGTATCGTTCCAATCAGAAAGATGTTGTGAAACTTGAACGCGTTCAGAAAAGATTCACGAGGATGTTGCTAGGTTTGAAAGATCTGAGCTGTAGAGAGAGGCTGAACAGGATGGGGCTGTTTTCCCTGGGCCGTCGGAGGCTGAGAGGTGACCTAGTAGAGGTTTACAATATTATGAGAGGCATGGATATGATAAGTCGACAAAGTATTTTCCCTCGTGTCGGGGAGTCCAGAACTAGAGGGTGTAGGTTTCGAGCGAGAGGGGAAAGGTATAAAAGAGTCCGAAGGTGCTTTATTTTCACACATAGTGTTGTATGTGTATGCAATGAGCTTCCAGAGGATGAAATGGAGGCTGGTACAATTGCAACATATAAGACGAATTTGATGGGTATATGAATAAGAAGGGTTGTGAATGACGTGGGCTGGATGCTGGCAGATGGGACGAGATTCGGTTGGGATTTCTGGACGCCATGGATGGCTTGGACCGAAGCGTCTGTTTCCCTGCTCTACCTCTCTATGACTCTATAACTGCTTTAATCACAGGATCTTTAATCAGGCTTCTTATCCTTTCGGTTCGCTGGTGTCTCCAAGCTCACCTTTCCCCTCTCTGTAAGCTAGTTTGGAAATTTTCGACTCTCGAGAGTATGGGCTTCCCACTGGGGAGAATTCAGGATTTTGAAGTACAGTTGGCTGTTCCTGCTTCCCGTAGTCGGTGCCTCGATAATGACTTCGAACAGTGCGCCTTCAGTATGGTTTGAGTCCACTGATATGGTAGGGCATGTATTGGATTTATCAGGTGAGTACTTGGTTAGACATATTTTCTGGTCGTTTTGTGAGCCCGTGAACGCTTCAGGATGTGTCTGTTTGGTCGGTGGTTTCCAGGGTTTTGAAGTTCTAATGGCTACTGGTCGTGAATTTGCCATTGGTCCCCCAGGCAAGAACCCGCCTGTGTTGGTAGGTTTCCAATTGACATAGGAATCCTTCTTCCGGGATTTCTGTGCAAAGAGTTCTCGGGCAAACATATTTGGGATTCCTTTCTTTTCGGTAGCTGGTGGGATAACATTTTCTGTGATAGCTGTCTGAGGGCAAACCACACTCTCAGGTAAGGCTCAGGGCCTGCAATTATGTTAATTGTAGGCTCTTAATGTCATGCCAATCCTCGCTTGTCATTGCATTATATTTGTTCCCTTCAGAGTTAAATTGGCTTTCTGTTAATTTAGAGTAGTTGCAAATATACGTCGTTTATGTGGAATGTCCAATATCTCTCTGCATCAATATTGATTAAAGTTGAATGTCTCGGTGCCTTTGTCAGCCCCA
>NW_025209658.1:0-1002 GCF_004010195.1 Chiloscyllium plagiosum
GCCTCCACCACTTCCTCTGGCAGCTCATTCTATAACACACCACTCTCCTGCGTAAAGATGTTGTCCCTTAGGACCCTTTTAAATCTTTCCCCTCTTACCTTAAAGCTATGCCCTCCAGTTTTGGACTCCATCACTCTGAGGAAAAGACCTTGTCTCTTTACACTATCCATGCCTCTCACGATTTTATAAACCTCTAAGTTTGTGAGAAGATTTGTAGCTCGGTTGCTCGTTGTTGTGGTTCTGTTCGCCGAGCTGGGAATTTGTGTTGCAGACGTTTCGTCCCCTGTCTAGGCGACATCCTCAGTGCTTTGGAGCCTCCTGTGAAGCGCTTCCGTGATCTTTCCTCCGGCATTTATAGTGGTTCGAATCTGCCGCTTCCGGTTGTCAGTTCTATAAGGTTGCACCTCAGCCTCTGACGTTCCAGAGAAAACAGCCCCACCCTGTTCAGCCTCTCCCTATAACTCAAACCCTCCAACCCTGGCAACACCCTTGTAAATCTTTTTTGAACCCTTTCAAGTCTCACAACATCCTTCCTATAGCAGGGAGACCAGAATTGTACAGCTACAACACGACCTCCCAACTCCTGTACTCAATGCACCGATCAATAATGGCAAGCAGGGGGGATCTAAGATGGCGGCGATCTGAGAAGATCACACTACAGAGCTTCACATCGCAGCAGGAGCAGGACGGTCCTTTAACCCTCCCAGCCCAGGTCATCAGGATTTCTTGGGGCGTTGGAAAGATTGTGGAGCCCCAAGAAACATTTAAAAATTGACTTACCTGTATTTTCAACTGTCCAGAAATGCCTGAAAAGGGAGGAGGAGCATCCGAGGCCGGGCCTGCAGCTCAGCCTGCAGCAGCCTCAGAGCCGATTACTCTCCAGGACCTGGTGAACCAGCTCTCGCAATCTCGCGAGATGTTGGGGAAACAGATTGAAGAGAAGCTGGCTGCAGTCTCTCTCATGCTGCAGAAGCATGAGCAGCAGCTGAGAGACCTGGAGAA
>NW_025209658.1:13067-17098 GCF_004010195.1 Chiloscyllium plagiosum
TGGAGTGCACACTGTCAAGAGGTCAGTACTGAGGGTGAGCTGCACTGACAGAGGGTCAGTACTGAGGGTGTGCCGCACTGTCACAAGGTCAGTATTGAGGGAGGGTTGCATTGTAAGAGGGCCGGCACTGAGGGAGTGCCGCCCTGTCAGAGGGTCAGTACTGAGGGAGTGCCGCACTGTCAGAGGGTCAGGACTGAGGGAATGCCGCACTGTTGCAGGGTCAGTACTGAGGGAGTGTTGCACTGTCACAAGATCAGTACTGAGGGTGTGCCGCACTGTCAGAGGGTCAGTACGGAGGGAATGCCGCACTGTCACAATGTCAATACTGAGTGAGTGCCGCACTGTCAGAGGGTTAGGACTGAGGGAGTGCCGTACTGTCAGAGCGTCAGTACTGAGGGAGTGCCGCACTGTCAGAGGGTTAGGACTGAGGGGGTGCTGCACTGTCAGAGGGTCAGTACTGCGGGTGTGCCGCACTGTCAGAGGGTCAGTACTGCGGGTGTGCCGCACTGTCAGAGGGTCAGTACGGAGAGAGTGTCACATTGTCGGAGAGTCAGTACTAAGGGAGTGTCGCATTATCGGAGAGTCAGTCCTGAGTGAGTGCCGCACTCTAAGAGGGTCAATTATGAGGGAGTGTCACACTGTCAGTGGGTCAATACTGAGGGTGTGCCGCACTGTCAGAGGGTCAGTACTGAGGGAGTGCCGCACTGTCAGAGTGTCAGTGCTGAGGGTGTGCCACACTGTCAGAGGGTCAGGACTGAGGGTGTGCCGCACTGTTAGAGGGTCAGTACGGAGGGAGTGCCGCACTGTCAGAGGGTCAGGACTGAGGGTGTGCCACACTGTCACAAGGTCGGTACTGAGGGAGTGTTGCACTGTAAGACGGTCAGCACTGAGGGAGTGTTGCACTGTAAGACGGTCAGCACTGAGGGACTGCCGCACTGTCAGAGGGTCAGTACAGAGGGAGTGCCGCACTGTCAGAGGGTCAGTACTGAGGGAGTGCCACACTGTCAGAGGGTCAGTACTGAGGGAGTGCCACACTGTAAGACGTCAGCACTGAGGGAGTGCCACACTGTCAGAGGGCCAGTACTGACGGTGTGCCGCACTGTCAGAGGGTCAGTACGGAGGGAATGCCGCACTGTCATAATGTCAATACTGAGTGAGTGCCACACTGTCACAAGGCCAGTACTGAGGGAGTGTTGCACTGTAAAGACGGTCAGCACTGAGGGAGTGCCGCACTGTCAGAGGGTCAGTACGGAGGGAGTGCCGCACTGTCAGAGGGTCAGTACGGAGGGAGTGCCGCATTGTCAGAGGATCAGTACGGACGGTGTGCCGCACTGTCAGAGGGTTAGTACAGAGGGTGTGCCGCACTGTCACAAGGTCAGAATTGAGGGAGTGTTGTATTGTAAGCGGGTCGGCACTGAAGGAGTGCCACCCTGTCAGAGGGTCAGTACTGAGGGAGTGCCGCACTGTCAGAGGGTCAGGACTGTGGGAGTGCCGCACTGTTGGAGGGTCAGTACTGAGGGAGTGCCGCACTGTCAGAGCGTCAGTACTGAGGGAGTGCCACACTGTCAGAGGGTCAGTATGGAGGGAGTGCCACACTGTAAGAGGGTCAGTACGGAGGGAGTGCCGCACTGTCAGAGGGTCAGTATGGAGGGAGTGCCGCACTGTCAGAGCGTCAGTAATGAGGGTGTGCCGCACTGTCAGTGGGCCAGTACTGAGGAAACGCTGCACTGTCACAAGGTCAGTACTGAATGAGTGCCGCACTGTCAGAGGTTCAGTAGGGATGGAGTGCCACACTGTCAGAGGGTCAGTACTGAGGGTGTGCCGCACTGTCACAAGGTCAGTATTGTGGGAGTGTTGCATTGTAAGAGGGTCAGTACTGAGGGAGTGCTGCCCTGTCAGAGGGTCAGTACTGAGGGAGTGCCGCACTGTCAGAGGGTCAGGACTAAGGGAATGCCGCACTGTTGGAGGGTCAGTACTGAGGGAGTGCTGCACTGTCAGAGCGTCAGTACTGAGGGAGTGCCGCACTGTCAGAGGGTTAGGACTGAGAGTGCGCCGCACTGTCAGAGGGTCAGGACTGAGGGAGTTCCGCACTGTCAGAGGGTCAGTACTGAGCGAGTGCCACACTGTCAGAGGGTCAGTACTGAGGGAGTGCCGCACTGTTACAATGTCAGTACTGAGTGAGTGCTGCACTGTCAGTGGGTCAGTACTGAGGGAGTGTCGCACTGTCAGAGGGTCAGTACTGAGGGTGTGCCACACTGTCAGAGGGTCAGTACTGAGGTAGTGCCGCACTGTCAGAGGATCAGTACTGAGGGTGTGCCACACTGTCAGAGGGTCAGTACTGAGGGTGTGCCACACTGTCAGAGGGTCAGAACTGAGGGAGTGCCGCACTGTCACAAGGTCAGAACTGAGGGAGTGCCGCACTATCACAAGGTCAGTACTGACGGAGTGTTGCACTGTCAGGGGGTCAGTACTGAGTGAGAGCTGCACTGTTTGAGTGTCAGTGCTGAGGGATTGCCGCACTGTCAGAGGGTCAGTACTGAGGGAGTGCCGCACAGTCAGAGGGTCACTACCGAGGGAGTGTCGCACAGTCAGAGGGTCAGTACCGAGGGAGTGTCGCACTGTCAGAGGGTCAGTACTAAAGGAGTGCTGCACTGTCATAGGGACAGTAGCTGTCAGAGGGTCTGAACTGAGATAGTGCCAAACTCTCAGAGGGTCAGTACCAAGGGAGTGTCGCACTGTCAGAGGGACAGTAACTGTCAGAGGGTCAGTACTGAGGGAGTGCCACACTGTCAGAGAGTCAGTACTGAGGGTGTGTCAAACTGTCAGAGAGTCAGTACTGAGGGTGTGTCAAACTGTCAGAGGGTCAGTACTGTGGAAGTGCCACACAGACAGAGGGTCAGTACAGGGGTAGTGCCGAACTGTCATAGGGTCAATATTGAGGGAGTGCTGCACTGTCAGTGGGTCAGCACTGAGAGAGTGTCGCACTGTCATAGGGTCAATACTGAGGGAATGCCGCTCTGTCAGAGGGTCAGTAGTAACGGATTGCCACATTGTCAGAGGGTCTGTCTTTGCGGAAGCGCCCCCCCCCCCCACCGTCAGAGAGCCAGTACTGCAGCATGAATACCTGTCTGAGAAATGAAGAATTGTGTAAGGGTGAAGGAGTGAGGTTTACAGGATTAAGGAGTGAGATTTACAGGATTAAGACTGGAGGAGTTTGGAATGAGTTGCTGAAAACTGAAGGCACTGGGTGGTGGTCAGCTGTGGGTAATGTAAATGTGTTAACAGCTTCCATTGAACAGGATGCACTCCATACAGGGCACATATTGGGAATGGTGACTTGGACAGGTGCTGGCTTTAACAGGACATTGACTATTGAGGGAGAGCACTGCTCTTCCTGTATTTCCACCTTCAGCGTTACCCTCAGCTTTGACTGGAAGCTGCTGTCATTGACCCAGGCCCCTCTTCAAGCGATGCTGGTATTGTGGAGAATGATGTAATTACCAATGGGGAAGTGAGAGTGGTGTCCTTATGGCTACCTCAGCAGAGTTTGATATATTTCAGGACCTGGTAGTATTTTTGTCTCTTACTACATCTCCTGTTTCTCCTGAAGTCATGCAGCCTCCTGCTTCCTGTTTGACTGGGTATGCATTGGACTACGTTATTAACTGGGCAATTCTGGGCTGGCTCTGAATGACAGACTCGCTGGAGAAACAAGGGACTCCTTTCATTTCTCCAGATATTAAGGACAGGTAATGGGGCTGCTTAATTCAGTGGACGAAGTGGCTGGCTTTGCAATACCAAAGTGACATTAAAACTCCTCCACTACTGCGGTCACTTCTGCTTAATCTCATCCCACGCCTGAGGCCTGATGACCCTTGGGTTAAATCATTGCCAATTGCCTGTCTAATGAGAGAGTATCCCTCTGTGATTTTACTGTGCCTTGTTGCTTTTCCATATGATTGGCCTGTTTTCTATCTCACTGCTGACTTGGGAGTTTGGTGCATGGAATTTTTTTACTTTTCCCCAATGTT
>NW_025209659.1:0-7610 GCF_004010195.1 Chiloscyllium plagiosum
GTACCCCAAACCATCGGATTGTGTCATTGGCTTTTAAGATTGTCAATATATTAAATCAAACTTGATTGGATGTGGGTACTTTGGGGTATTATTTAAACTGTTTGGCTCAATTTGCTTTTGTCTCGAGACAATGAGCTAATTGAGTTGTTCGACCAAATATTACATTATATCTATTTTCAGAACACTTGGTGCTGTTAGATGGTTATTGCTGGCTTTTAATTCTCCTCAAGATACACTACACCCACATGTTCATCATCAAAGTCACACGGAAACCTGACTGGGGAAGAATGACACACATTGACTTCGCGAAAGGACTTGAGTCAAGCAGATGGGTTTTTATAATAAATCGTAATGGTCGTTTTTAAATTCCACCAATTTCCTTCATGTTATAACAACAGACTATTATTCTGTGGCTCTCGATTATGAGTCAATGGGTTGACCACCATAAACTGTCTTCCCGTATGTGCAGAGAACAAGTTAAACATCCTCAAGAGCAGTTATTGAGTGACAGACAAGCGGTTAGAATGAACTTGAAACTGCTGCATTCGGATTGAACAAAGGTACAAATATCATTGGTTGAAATATCAAAGAAGTGATGAGGCAAGTTGCTATTTCACCCACAGTATGGTAGGGTCACACATGGAAGCAGATTACAGGCAGAAACTCTCAAACCATGATACAAAGATGCCTGGATCTGCACCTGAAGGCCGAAAGACTCCGGGGGACAGAACTCAGGCTTTTAGAAAACATTCCTTCTTGTCCAATGCTGACAGTGATCTCCTCTATACTGTGCTATTTTCTGAAGTTTTCAAAGGTTACCAATATCTGACAGGATCAATACGCAGGAATGAAGGGAGAGGGCTGGGAGGATCAGTGTGTAAATTGATTAGCATCACAATAATACTGCTCCCATTCAGTATAAACAGTGCTACTTCATTGTGTTGGCCTCTTTGTTCTTCCTGTATAAATGAGGAAACCTTTGATTATCCAGTTCTCAGTCGTGGTCCCACTGCAGCCACATCTCCATAATGACAGAGATACCTGACCTGGTTCATACTATTTAAAGCTAACATTTCATTGGCCTTGTTGAAACAGTCGTAAGGAATTCAGGGACGTCAGCAAGTGCAGAGCCCAAGATGGCTGTAGGGTCCAGAGGAGATTACAGAGATAGGAAGGTGTGTGAAGGCTGGGGGCTATAACAGGGATATGGGTTGTTCTAGAGGCAGAAGGAGATTACAAAGACAAGAATAGTTTTAGGTTTAGTTGAAGTGAAAATGGAGCTGGACCAGCCAGATCAATATTCTGGCTACAAGAGCCTTGTAGAGAGAAACCCTCCCCGAAACCTGATAAAAATGTTACCTGAACAATTTATCACATGATATAGCTCGCTCTGTCTCTGCACCAGAAATAAACATTCTGTCCACTGTTCCGATAAACTGCCAGTCTCTGAAACATCTTTCATGTTCCATGACCCTTCCCACTTCTGTAAACCCACTGGTTTCTACAAACATTTGTGTAAAGGTTTTCATGCCCTATGAAGCTCCCTGCTTCAAAACCCGCTTCCTCCTTATGGAGAAGATCACATACAAATGGCGATCGAGTTTTTGGAAAGCGGTGAGAGATTAGTAAGAGACGTTCTGGGTGGAAGACGTTGAGATCGAGAGTTCGCAGAAAACAGAAAAAAAAGCTTGTACTGGTCCTGCAGGAGATTGATAACAGGAGGATCTACTGAAAGGGACAGGACTTTCCTTGGAGAATTTTACAGAGACAACGTTGGCGAAACTGGAGGAGCTTTCAGAGACGAGGAGATTTGTAGGTGTTAATGAACGTTAGAGATACGTGGAGTGTTTTTATAATGATTGGAATGGGGTCAGGTAAACCTTATGAACACATGTTCCCTGATTGGGACTGTGAACCTGTTCCAATCAGGGAATCCTGGCTGACATAAATAAATAGAAGCATCAGGGACTCTGTTCACTATAGGAGCCGGCTCTGAGCTAACGTGGGTCACTGCCATGTATCGTGCATGTAGAAACAAAAGGTGATTTTTTTGACGGAATACCAGCCTCTGTTGAGTTACTTCAGTTTTAACATCTGTTAGATATTACAGAGAGAGGGAGGGCTGGAGCTGTGTCCACAGATCAGGATGGGTTTACAATCGGGACGCTGCAGAGACAGTGAGCTGTGTCAGGGTGGTTACACAATCGGGAGCACTACCGGGACTAGAGGATGTTTCACAGCTGGTTAGGCATTGGAGTAGGTTACACAACAGGGACCATTGTAGGGACTTGAGCAAAGAAAAGAGATGGGCAGACAGGTCAGTGCTGGAGGAAGTTGGAGATATAATGATCACTGTAGTGGCTGGAATTTATGGAGATACTGTGATCTGTGAGGGCAGGAGGGGGTTAGTAACGATGATTGTTGTATGGCTTAGAGGAGATTGTGCAGATTATGTTTCTATGGATCATAGTAGTTGCAGAGAAGGGGAGAGCGGTAAAGATTTGAGAAGGTTTTCTACAGAGAAAAGATTATCGAGGCTGGATGAGACGCCAGAGAAAGAAGGTTTATATGGCCTGTGTGAATTACAGGGATCAGGAGGGCTACATTAGCTGATGGAGGTTAAAATATATCATACAGGATCAACGAGGTCACAAAGATAGTTTTTGTTTGGATTTGGAGGACTCTCAAGACGTCACACCGAATGACACAGACGCCTTATGCCACAGAAGGGGGTCACTTGGCCGATCATGGTTACACCAGCTCTTCAACTGAACTCTCTACTGAGTAATGATCTCCTCTTTCCCTCACATCTTTGCACATTCATGTTGTATCAACAATCATCCAGATTCCTCCTGAATGTTTCAGTCAAACATTTAGCAACAATGGATCTAAGTGTATCCAAATTACTTGGGAAGATCTTTTTCCAGGTATAAATCCTCTTTCTAGTTTTGAACCAGCCTTACTCCATCTTTTTATAAGCTCACTATGAGGTTCCCGCAGAGGATTCAAGGACAGCTCGATTTTGGCTCTCAGTTTTCCCATAATTCCCCTCCCACCGCTCTACTATCTCCCTCAGAACCTTCAGCATTCCTCCTGGTCTCCAATCATATTCTCGATCTGATACCAATTCTATTGTTATTCTCCGTCACCATCCTCCCTTTCCCATTTGAGGGACAATTCCTCAAATGGTACCCAAGCCATCTCCTCTTTGAAGGGAGCCCACTTTTCAGTTTATCTTTTCCTGACCAACTTGGTGTTCCGGTCAAAACTTCCCAGCTTCATTCTTTCCCCATTAAAGGTTGCTCTGAGTCAACTAATGTTTCTCACTCTCAATTATTGCATATCATTCTCTACCATCATCCTGAACTTCAGAATAAAATGATTGCTGTGCCGCAAAATATTCGCCTACTGATACTGGATCCACTTGCCCCACCTCTTTCCCAAGGACCAGGTCCAACAATATATGCTGTCTTGGGCTGGACACATACTCGTGCTATAAGCTCTCCTCCGTGTAATCCAGGGACACTCACCCTTCATGACCGTCCACCAACAGTAACCCTGTCAATAAATTATGTTTCTCAATGTAACTACTCTGTAGTATTGTTATCGCTCTCAAATAGCCATCTCCATCCTTTCCAATGGTGCTGGCCGACAGACTGTACTCACAGTGTAATTGTACACTTTTTTGTTCTGTAGCTCCAGCCAAATTAATTTTGTCCTTGGATGGATCCTCTTTCTCTTGGACTCCTTAACTAACGCTATTCAAAATCAGTACTTCTACCTTCAGCCTTTCCCTTCCCTTCTAGCATTTTGGAATCCTTTATGCCCAGCAATATTTAACACCCCGTCCTGCTATTCCTTAAGCCAGCTCTCAGGGTTCGGTACATCAGATTTCCACACATCAATCCGCATCTGGAACTCCCCAAACTCCGAGTATTCATGTCCATGCAGACTACCTCAGATTAAGGCTTTCTTTCTCACTCCACCTTCCACTGATAAACTTGTTGTTGTAAATTAGTACCAACTGTGTCTCCCATTATTTTGAGAATCCTGGTACTCTCCTTACTATTCCTTCTTGGATCCTAAGCACACGCCAAGTTATTTTCAATCCCTCCCAAACACCCCTTAAGAAATTCAGTCCCAGCTCTGTCACGTTAGCTCATCCAGCTTGTACAGTTGCTGCCTTCCCCAGAACCAGTCCCAATGTCACATGAATCTGAAGCCCTTCCTGCTGCACCATCGTTCCAGTCATACTTTGATATACTTAAAACTCCGAGTTCTATTCTCACTTGGACATGGCACTGGCTCCCTAAATTCTGAATCCCAGACCACTATACACTTCCTACCCCGGTCATTGCTACCAACATGGACATGACCTTTGACTGCTCACTGCACCCCTCACTCCCCAGACGAATGTCCTGCAGACACCATGACATTCTTAACCCCACTATCCTGGAATTACAGAAACACCGACACCTTATTCAATTTCCTGACCCCCCTGTGCCTATTGCTCTTCCTTCTATCTCCCTCCACTCCTGTACAGTCAGGCTGCTGCTGGTGCCACAGACATGGCTCCAACTGCACTCCCCTGAGCAGTCCGCAACTTCATCCGCTTCCAAACTGGAAAACTGAATTGGGAGGTGAATTCAGGATATTCTTCCTTCCCTGATTGTTTCTCTTCGATTGTCTAGTCCGCAATTCCCTTTCTTCTTTTCGGCTGTCATGTCTGGAGGGTGAACTGCTCTGTGTGTGTGCTATCCCCCTAACTCTCAGCATTACAAATGGCCCATAGAGTCTCCACTGACTGTCTGAGCTCCAGCAGGGGGCTATGGCATCCCAATGTAACAGAACACATTTTCCATCTGACAAACATGTCTTGCCATGTCTTAAAATGCAACATGTCTAGAGTAACTTAATGAATTACTTAGAATGAAGTTACCATCAGGGAAATAACAATATGGTTAACTCCCTTATTCAACTGTGGCTTACTGAGGGTAATGTATTATATTGGCTCAGAATTTCACACCTCCCTCTTATTTCTGAGTTCAATCCTAACTTCACATGTTGAAAAAATAAATTTACTAATTTCTATCAATTTACTGACAGTTGCTAATAACGGTGTACTATATGCCAATGAAGTTACAGCCTTTTCTGTGACGGCTCTTGTACTTCCTTCAAACTCAGTGCAGGCCCGTCCCAGCAGCAGAAAGTTATCTCTGTGACTCCCAGCGATGCGAAATCCTCCAGTTCCCACTCCACTCTGCTCCCTCGCAGGGTCACCATCTCTGTGACACTCAGGTACGCATAATCCTCCAGCTCGCACTCCACCCTGCTTCCTCGCAGGGTCACTGTCTCTGTGACTCCCAGGTACATGTAATCCTCAAGCTCCCACTCCATCTGCTCCCTCAAAGGGTCACCGTCTCTGTGACTCCCAGGTACGTGTGATCCTCCAGCTCCCACTCCAATCTGCTCCCTCACACAGTCACCGTCTCTGTGACTCCCAGGCACGATTAGGCCTCGATCCTCAGTGCTGATTTATATCCTCCAACTTTGCTGCCTCCCAGTTATGTTAGCCTCATGCTCCTGCTCCAAGTTACTCCCTCACATGGTCACTCCCTTTGTGACTCGGTGCTGATTTACAGCCTCCTGTTCTCCTGCTTCTCCAAACCCAACTCCCAGTCGCCCTCGATCCTCGCTGTTGATTTATATTCTCCCGCTTTGTGCTGCTCTGTCTCAGGTTCTCTCCCCTTGTGACTCCCAGGTAATGGTCGGCCTCGAGCCTCATTGGAGATTTATAACATCCCATTCCGCACTCTCTCTTATAGGATCGCTGTTGTGCCTGGAAGACAGTGGAAAATAGGAGACATAGACAGAGCAGAGGGTGTTACAGTGGTTGAGGGAGCTGTTATCAGGTTATCTGGGGAGCTAGGCAGACCTAAAGCAGCAACTAAAGCAGGTTACTGGAAGATACAGCGAGAGTTGCAGACACTGAAGAAGGCAAAGGAAATAGACAGATGTTGGCTTGTTCACGACGGAGCTTTGTAAAGTCTAAAGGGCTTTTTCTGAGCTGCTTACAGAGATGTGTAGACTTCAACAAATGCAAATTAACAGCCAGCAAGTGTTGTATGGTAGAGGAGGCTGTTGGATGTTACAGAGATAAAAGACTTGCAGTAAATAGGGGACTATAAACTTTTGGAGCACTGGTGGTGTTCAAGGTCCCCCAGGACATGACGAGTTGCAGAGAATGGGCGCATTCCAAATAGTGGGATTGTAGGGATTGGAAGTCCTGAGATGGATGAGGAGAATGAAAAGTGCCAATTTAACACATACAACAATTGTAATCACAGAAATTTAAGGAAGGGAATCTGTGCTGTCATTGATTACAGTTACATGGAGAGTTACAGAAGCTGAAGGGGTTACAAATTTAAAAAGGGAGAGGCTTTAGGTGATCCGAAGTTTAAACGAGAATAAATAAATTTTAGAGCTCTCTAGCACAGATGGGAATGGAGGAGATGAGATATTGTGAGGAACTATAAGAGTTATAAATCAAGGAGGATGTCAGATATGAAAGGGAGAGCTGCATTGTCTGTATGCAGTGACAGACGTGAGGAGTGTTGTAGCGCCTGCTGGAGGGGACACAGATAACAACAGTTCCAACGGCTGGTGCAGTCACTCAAGAAGGGAGGGTTGTCGGGACTGGAGATTACACGGATTGGGGTGGTAGTTGGAGCTGCAGGAGTTAATGGAGGATTGTTGGTGCTGGGAATTACATTAACACGGACAATAGTGGAGCTGCAGGAGAGAGTGAGATAGGGAGGGTTGAAGGGGCTGGATCAATTCACGCAGCCAGGGAAAAGTGTAGGGATTGGACAAGCTAGAGATACTGAGGGTTGTAGGGCTGCAGGCGGTCAGATAGTTTAGGGAGGACTGTGAAGGCAGGTTTGCAGCATTCCCATCAGTTACACAGAGATGTCGAGTGCTGTTCTGAAGGAGGTTACAGAAATCAACAGGGTTGTAGATACTGGAAAATATGACAAAGACAGTGAGCTGCAGTATTTGAAGAGTTTACAGCGACAGGATGCATTGAGGAGTTGGAGGCTGCTACAGGTGTTAAACATGCTGCAAGGGATCAATAACCTCACATCGATCAGGGGGATTGGAAGCTCTGGAGATAAAGAATGAGAATTGCAGCAACTGAAGAATATCACAGAGATGGTGAGTAACACATGAGGTAGAGGAGTTAGAACATGAGATGAGCTGTATTCAATGGAGCCAGGGAGATCTGAAGGGATCACAGGTGATCAAAAGGGCAGTGAGACTTCTCTCTGTCGGATTGGGGTAGTTTACACAGACTGGGAGTATTTTATGGAATGTTCCGAATTACAGAGATTATGAAGTTGTATAGAATTGAGGAACGAACAGCGATATGGAATGCTGTAGTTAATGAAGATATTTGTTGATGTCGGATGCTGAGGTTCTGGAAATTACATGGAGAGGAAAGCTGGACAATCTGTCAGAGCTTACAGAGACAGGAACAGCAATAGACCCTGGAGACACAAACACAGATAGGGAGCATTGCACACACTGGAGGAGGTTTCTGCTTTAGGGAT
>NW_025209659.1:7664-10455 GCF_004010195.1 Chiloscyllium plagiosum
GAGGAGCTTACATTGACAGGGCTGGTGATAGCGACGGGAGAATGTTACATAGATAATAAGTTGTAAAAACAGATCGGGAGAGTCACAAGCATTGGAATTGGTTTCACAGATCGGGGGATTTACAGAGTCCTGAGAGTATTATGCAGATAGGGAGGATTGTAGGATGTGCACATTTTCAGAGTGTTTCAGGAATGGAAAAGGTTACATAGTTAAGGAGGGATGTTGGAGCTGTGGGAGTTCACAAAGACTTGGAGGTTTGAAGGGTTGGGGCTGATAATGGATAGAGGGATATATTTAGGGACAGTAATATGGAACGCAGAGGGAGAGTTTAGATTAGATTCCCTACAGCACGGGAACAGGTACTTCAGCCCAACAACTCCACACTGACCCTCAAAATAGTAACCCACCCAGACACAATGAGCAATTTAGCATGGCCAATTCAACTGACCTTCACATCTTTGGACTGTGGGAGGAAACCGGAGCACCCGGAGGAAACCCACGCAGACACGGGGGGGAATGTGCAAACTCCAGACAGTCACCCAACGCTGGAATCGAACCTGGGCCCCGGCGCTGTGACGCACTATTGCTCACCACTGAGCCACCATGCTGCCCCAGATTGCAGAATTACACAAAGAGAGATTGTTTGAGATGCTGGGAGGGCTGTAGGGAGTGGACGAGCAAACAGAGATGTGGAGTGCTGTTGTGGCTTGAAAAGGGTCTGGAGCTCGGTAGGGATGGGAGAAGATTACTGTGGTCGTGTGGTGCTATAGGCCAGGAGGCAGGAGAGTGATCGGGCCTGCAGAAGGCGAGATTGTTTGAGATGCTGGGACGAGCAAACAGAGATGTGGAGTGCTGGCGTGGCTTGAAAAGGGTCTGGAGCTCGGTAGGGATGGGAGAAGATTACTGTGGTCGTGTGGTGCTATAGGCCAGGAGGCAGGAGAGTGATCGGGCCTGCAGAAGGTTACAGCGGTATCAAGTTCTCTTGGGGCTTGAGGAAGGTACACAGGCGTTTATTTTGGTCCAGGCTGGAGGATTTTACAGAGACGGGGGCACTGTAAGTGTTGGTCAAAACTACAGAAATAGGGAATATTGTACTGAGTGCAGGATGAGATTATTGAGAATGGGCATGTTATCGACATAGAACATAGAAGAATACAGCGCAGTACAGGCCCTTTGGCCCTGATATTGCGCCGATCCAAGCCCACCTAACCTCCACTAGCCCACTATCGTCCATATGCCTATCCAATGCCCGCTTAAATGCCCATAAAGAGGGAGAGTCCACCACTGCTACTGGCAGGGCATTCCATGAACTCACGACTCGCTGAGTAAAGAACCTACCCCTAACATCTGTCCTATACCTACCACCCCTTAATTTAAAGCTATTCCCCCTCGTAATAGCTGACGCCATACTTGGAAAATGGCTCTCGTGGTCAACCCTATCTAAACCCCTAATCATCTTGTACACCTCTATCAAGTCACCCCTAAATCTTCTTTTCTTCAATGAAAACAGCCCAAGTGCCTCAGCCTTTCCTCATGCGATCTTCCTACCATACCAGGCAACATCCTGGTAAACCTCCTCTGCACCCGTTCCAGTGCCACCACATCCTTCCTATAGTATGGCGACCAAAACTGCACACAATATTCCAGATGCGGCCGCACCAGAGTCTTATGCAACTGCAACATGACCTTACGACTCCGGAACTCAATTCCTCTACCAATAAAAGCCAGTACGCCATATGCCTTCTTCACCGCACTATTTAATTGGTGGCAACTTTCAAAGATCTGTGTACATGGACACCAAGATCCCTCTGCTCACCCACACTACCAAGTATCTGACCATTAGCCCAGTACCCCATCTTTTTGTTACTCTTACCAGTGAATCACCTCACACTTACCTACATTGAACTGCATTTGCTAACTTTCTGCCCAGCTCTGCAGCCAATCTATCTTCCGCTGTAACCTGACACATCCGTCCTCACTGTCAACAACTCCACTGACTTTCGTACCATCCGCAAACTTGCTCACCCAACCTTCTAGCCCCTCCTCGATGTCATTTATAAAAATGGCAAACAGCAATGGTCCCAAAACAGATCCTTGTGGAACACCGCTGGTAACGGCACTCCAAGATGAACCTTTACCATCAACTACTACTCTGTTTTCTTCCAGCCAGCCAATTCCTAATCCAAGCCTCCAACGCCCCCTCTATGCCATACCTCCGTATTTTTTGCAGTAGCCTACCACGGGGAACCTTATCAAACGCCTTCCTGAAATCCATATACACCACATTTACCGCTTTCCCCTCGTCCTCCTCCTTAGTCACCTTCTCGAAGAATTCAATAAGGTTTGTGAGGCACGACCAGCCCTTCACAAAACTATGCTGACTATCCTTGATCACATTATTCCTATCCAGATATCATAAATCCTATCCCTTACAATTTTCTCTACAGAAGTGAGATTCTCCGGCCTATAATTACTAGGGTTATCCCTACTCCGCTTCATGAATAAGGGAACCACTTTTGCTAGCCTCCAATCTTCTGGCACTACCCATGTAGATAACGAGGACATAAATATCAAAGCTATTGGTCTGCAATCTCCTCCCTTGCTTCCCAGAGACTCCTAGGATAAATGCCATCAGGCCCAGGGGACATAACTAATTTCACCCTTTCAAGAATTTCCAGTACCTCTTCCCTACATACCTCAAAGCCGTCTATTCTAATTAATTGTGACTCAGTTTTCACATCGGCAACAATGTCCTGTTCCTGAGTGAATACGGACGAAAAGTATTCATTCA
>NW_025209659.1:11461-14853 GCF_004010195.1 Chiloscyllium plagiosum
GCAGAGTTATTTTAAACCACCCCCAAGAGCACTAGCAAACCTCCCACCAAGGATACTGGTGCCCCTCAGGTTCAGGTGCAGACCATCCTCTTTATAGAGGTCCCACCTTCCCCAGAAAAATCCCCAGTTATCCAAATACCGGAATCCCTCCCTCCTGCACCATCCCTGTAGCCACGCATTTAACTGTTCTCTCTCCCAATTCCTCTCCTCTCTATCACGTGGCACGGGTAACAAACCAGAGACAACAACTCTGGACAGTGGAGCAATTTACATATAGGGAAAGTTGTCAGCATTGGAGTAGGTTTCATATATACAGTGGGAATATGGGAGGGGTGAAGGTTACAGAAATAGGAAATTTTCAGGGAATTACAAGCATTCAAGACATTGGCACAAACAAGTTGGACCGAAAGGCATGTTTCCTTGCTATATAACTCTGTCTCACAACAAGAGACAGCGTGAGGGGGGAATATAGAACAGAACGATCCCTGGTTTCAATGCCATCTTCTTGAGGCAGGCCTGCTTTCCCTTCTGTTGTACTGATCCTCACTAAGACAGCACAGGGCTGGATTGATAACTGTCAACTTCCGATATTGACATAGGAAGGCTCAGTACAGCAGAGATGAAAATTAACAAGAGAGTGGGTTTTGAGCCTGGGACCATCATGCTCTGTATTCGTGCTTCAACACTGTATCTGTGCCATGTCTTCTGGACCAGAGTTCGATCCCTTAAATTCACTCTGCTCTGTTCACTGTGATTGATCTTACCTCACTGCAGGACTTACTGAAGGCTCCAGATCTCACTCTCCATTTCTCTGGCTGACCAACTGTCTTCGGTGTGGTGATGAACGAGACAGGAATTGGGAATTCTGCTGAGTCAGGAGCGTCCTGAGTATCTACAGGAGACAGAGAAACAGACAGAATGGGAAATTAGACTGATGTAGTGAGGGTTAAACATGGAGAATGCCATTGAGTCCCACAGAGACTTGGAAAATTCCAGTCTCCATTCCTGGCCTGTGCTGCCTCATCTCCCTGGAGTGGAGAATTCTATTGGCTCAGGATTTGGAGTAGCTGCAAAAGGTGCAGTCACTGGCAAAAATTAAACCCTCACAGTGAGGGATACCACATGGAGAGATACTGTGCGATATCACCAGAGTGCAGGAAGACATCACGATCAAACCATGGTGAGGAAGAAGGTGCACTGGGATCAGTACTCAGGGATGAGGGAGCAATCAGTGGGCCAGGCAATGGCCTCGTGTTACTCTCAGGAGAAAGTGAGGTCTGCAGATACTGGAGATCAAAGTTGAAACTTTATTGCTGGAACAGCACAGCAGGTCAGGCAGCATCACTCAACCGTTCATCCAGAAGTTAATGCTGGTAGCAGGGATACATCTGACTAGTAAAACCCTTAAAGTAAGGAAATCTGTTATGGGCTGCCGGTCTGGCCTACATATGAATCCAGACCCACAGCAAGGAGGTTGACTCTCATCTACCCCCTGGAATGATCTGGCAAGCCACTCAGCTCAAGCGCAGCTTACGAGTGGGCATGAAATGCTGGCCAGCCAGAGACAGCAACATCCCACGAGGGAATTAAAAACAAAACTACTGTGACCAGTGTCCTGGCCAATCATATCGGTGGGTTTATGTACAGGGCTTTAAGCTGACAGAGAGGGTGCTGGGATAGGGTTCAGGTGAAAGGAGCTTTCCAAATCCAAAGAGAAAAGATGGTGCATTTGAAAAACATGGGGATGTGGCTGAAGACAAGCAGAAAGGAACAGAAAGGGATAGTGAAATCTGACGGGAAATTCTGGCAAAACGTCAATTACAGTTTTTCTTTCGAATTGTCAAAGTATCGGAAAGATTTGGTCACCAGAAAGATGTGGTTACTGGAGATAATGTGCTGTACTGTTTTGTGTTCCAAACAAGGAGGGTTACAATGGCAGGAAGAGGTTACAGGAGTCTGGAGAGGATGGGATCTGAATGAATAGACACAATTAGAAAGGGTTGCTTGGAGTGCCCGAGGTAACAGAAACACCAGTGGCATGATCTGGAACAGACTGCCCAGACTGGGATGGGTGTGGGGATTGGAGATGTTTTCACAGGGAGGGAGGAACATAGAGCCATAGGAGGTTAAAGAAAGGCGGTGAGTTGTATGGCCTACAGGAGTTCATGGAAATGGGGAGGGTGGGAGTGATGGGCCAGATGACAGGAGTGAGGATCTTGGTTGGATGGAGTGGTTTACACAGTCAGGACTGTTTTAGACAAATTGAGCAGATTACAAAGATAAGGTGGGTTGTATAGACGAGAGAAACAATCAGACGGTACTCATGGCTCAAGATGTTTATAGTTTCGAAGTGGGAAGTGTATTAGGGGATTTTCCCTTCACACGAACAGGGACATACTGGAATCTTGAAATCACACTTTTGAAAGCCTCCCATTTGCCAGTAATTCCTTTTCCTTCAAACAGACCAACCCATGATTTGGACGTGCAGGTGTTGGACTGGGATCGGCAAAGTTAAAAATGACACAACACCAGCTTACAGGTGCAATAGGTCTATTTAGAGGCACTAGCTTTCGAAGTGCTCCTTCTTCATCAGGTGGTTGTGGAGCACAGTCATAACACAGAGAATTTATAGCAACAGGAAGGAAGTGTCATGGATTGAAATAGTAAACAAGTTTTGATTCAGTCTTTCATTCTTTTAGAATGATCACCAGCACTTCCATAATCTAGTGCTTCCAAACACAGAGGGTCCTCGATTATCCAAATATCAATTATCCGAATATCGGATTATCCAAAGGAGATCTCAAGGTCCCGATACAAACATTAAATTAAAGAGCTGTTTCAACTCTGATTGTGTTTTTTTTTTTGTTTAAACTGATTAAAACAGATCTTGGCTCACTGAAATGCAGCCGAGAACATTCCTGGTCATCGAGCCCAGGTACCATCTCCAAATGACTGACCTCCCACTCTCTCTCCAGCTGCACACATTTTGCCTGGATTTCTACATAGGGGTGAATCGTAACCCCCACTACCCCAGATATTCTCTCGAATATTGTCCCCTACATGGCAGAGGTGGAACTTTTTGAAATGTCGCAGTAAAAAGTTGTGTGTGTGGCTATGTGTGCGTGTGTGTGTGTGCGTGTGTGCGTGTGGGTACTATTTGGAGAATTACCCGAGCAAAGGCAACAACTGTCTTACTGTTGGTGTCCACTCCGGCTGCCGAGGAGGGGTAGGAGATTACGGGGCAGGGGCGCACAGGGGCCGGGGCAGACAGGGGTATGGGCGCAAATGGTGGATGGGGCGGGCGGGGGGGTCAGTGTTGGAAGGTTTGGGAGCGGGCTGAGCGTGAGTTTGGATGCTTTTTGGAACGGTGCGGATGGCGTGTGAAGGGTGGC
>NW_025209659.1:15344-17100 GCF_004010195.1 Chiloscyllium plagiosum
GCGGGCGGGGTGCTCTGTTGGAGGCGGGTGGAGGGTGATGTTGGATGGGTTTTGGGGCGGGCGGGGTGCTCTGTTGGATGCAGGCGGAGGGTGATGATGGATGGGTTTGGGGTGGTCCCGGTGCTCTGTTGGAGGCGGGTGGAGGGTAATGTTGGATGAGTTTGGGGGCGGGCGGGGCGCTCTGTTGGAGGCGAGAGGAGGGTGATGTTGGATGAGTTTGGGGGCGGACGGGGTGCTGTGTTGGAGGCGGGCGGAGTGTGATGTTGGATGGGTTGGGGCGGGCGGGGTGTTCTGTTGGAGGTGGGCGGAGGGTGATGTTGGCTGGGTTGGGGGCGGGGCGGGTGGCGAGTGGATAATGTCATTGGACTGTTTTTGTGTCCGTGGCCAGCGTGGGTCCGTGCTGGATGAGTTTGGGCGCTGCAAGGGTGCTCTGTATGGCCTACAGGTGTTCATGGAGATGGGGAGTGTGGGAGGCATGGGCTAGTTGACAGGGGTGAGGATGTTGGTTGGATGGAGTGGTGTACACAGTCAGGACTGTTTTAGGCAAATTGAGCAGATTACAAAGATAAGGTGGGTTCTATAGACTAGAGAAACAATCAGACGGTACGCATGGCTCAAGATGTTTATAGATACAGGAAGGTATTGGTTCTGCAGATTAGCTAGATATGGAGAGTGTGGAGTCTGACAGATTTTCCAGAAGGGCAGGAATTTTGATTGGAGACAGTTTCAAAGTGGGAAGGGTTGTCGGGGATTTTCCCTTCACACGAACAGGGACATACTGGAATCTTGAGATCACACTTTTAAAAGCCTCCCATTTGCCAGTAATTCCTTTTCCTTCAAACAGACTGACCCATGATTTGGACGTGCCGGGGTTGGACTGGGATCGGCAAAGTTAAAAATGACACAACACCAGCTTACAGGGGCAATAGGTCTATTTGGAGTCACTAGCTTTCGAAGTGCTCCTTCTTCATCAGGTGGTTGTGGAGCACAGTCATTAGACACAGTATTTATAGCAACAGGAAGGAAATGTCATGAATTGAAATAGTAAGCAAGTTTTGATTAAGTCTTTCATTTTTTTAGAATGATCACCAGCGCTTCCAAATCTAGTGCTTCCAAACACAGAGGGTCCTCGAGTATCCAAATATCAATTATCCGAATATCGGATTATCCAAAGGAGATCTCAAGGTCCCGATACAAACATTACATTTAAGAGCTGTTTCAACTCTGATTGTGTTCTTTTTTTGTTTACGCTAACTAAAACAGATCTCGGCTCACTGAAATGCAGCCTAGAACAGTCCTGGATATCGAGCCCAGTTACCATCTCCAAATGACTGACTTCCCACTCTCTCTCCAGCTGCACACACTTTGCCTGGATTTCTATATAGAGGTGAATTGTAACCCCCACTACCCCAGATATTCTCTCGAATATTGTCCCGTACATGGCAGAGGTGGAACTTTTCGAATATTGTCCCGTACATGGCAGAGGTGGAACTTTTTGAAATGTTGCAGTAAAAGGTTGTGTGTGTGGCTATGTGTGTGTGTGTGTGCGTGTGTGTGTGTGCATGTGTGTGTGTGTGTGCTAGTGTGCGTGCGGGCGGTATTTGGAGAATTACCCCAGCAAAGGCAGCTACTGTCTTACTGTTGTTGTCCACTCCGGCTGCCCAGGAGGGGGAGGAGATGACGGGGCAGGGGCGCACAGGGGCCGGGGCATACAGGGGTATGGGCGCAGAAATGGATGGGGCGGGCGGGGGGTGGT
>NW_025209660.1:0-2829 GCF_004010195.1 Chiloscyllium plagiosum
TGATGGGGGAATGGGTCTCTGAGAATTGGGGAATAGATAGCAGAATTGCATTGCAGGTATTGCAGCTCGAAACTGCGTATTTATGTAGTGCTGTAGACCACAGCATCAGGAGAAGCAGAACAGCATTCAAACACAGCCTGTAACTTTTTGCCAGGATGACACCTCAGTCTGTCATTACCATGAACACCATCTATGGTTCGGTGACGAGTGTAGGTGAACATGTCAGAGTCAGAATCACATGAACCTTAACCTGATGCTAACTCATTAAAGCTACGGGACTTGACCAACAGATTTGAACGAAGCCAACAGTTCTGCCACAGTCAGTCATAAATGGTGATGAACAATTAAACAAATGACTGGAGGAGAGGGTTCCACAAACATCCCCATCCTAAATAATGGAACAGACCTGCACATCAGTGTAAAAGAGAAGGATGTTTTATCTGCACCATCCTCTGCCAGAAGTGTTGAGTCGATGATACACCTCACCCTCATCATGATGCCAACAAAATCACAGATGGCAGTCTTCAGCCAATTTGATTTGCTGCACGTGACATGAAGAAACAGCTTAACACAGTAGTTACGACACAGACAATGGGTCCTGACCCCATTCCTGCAATGAGACTGAAGACTTGTGCTGCACAACAAGCCGTGTCCCTGGGGAAGCTGTTTCATTCCAGCTCCAAACTTGACATCTCCCTGGCAATGTGGAGAATTATTCAGCTGTATCCTGTCCACTAAGACGGGAAATATTACAAATTGACCAATTACTACCCCCTCAGTCCCATCATAACAGTCAAATTGGTGGGACAGAGTGTCAAGCAGCACAGAAGTAACCTGTTCAGTGTGGTTTCCGATAGATTCCCATGTGGAGATGGTGCCGTTGTAGAAATGTCACTGGATTACTAATCCAGACCAGGCTAATACTCTGGCAGCGGGTGGAAGTTAAAAGCAATTAATAAAATATCGAGATCTAAAATCTGGGGTCAGTAACAGTGACCTTGAAGCCAATATGGATTGTAAACAGAATTTCCTTTTCCAATGTACTTTTAGGAAGTGAATCTCCCGTGATTTCCTGGGCTGGCCTAAAACTGACTCCAAAGACCCTGACATGTGATAAACATTTCAATGGTCCATGAAACAGTCAATCAAGGCACTCATTTGTATCAAACTACTCCGAGGTCTGAAAGGATGAAACCGGACAGAACTTCCGGCCTCAGCATCAGTGTCGGAAAAAGGAATGGGAACACAGTCCTGTCGACCCTGCAGTGACCTCCTTCCTAACATCTGAGAGTTTGTGACAGCATTGACCGAGCTTTCCCACAGACTGCACAGAAACAGTGGGAAAGGAGTAGGCCATACAACACATTGAGCCTCCCCCATTCTAGTTCATGGAAAAAATCTCCTCAATGCACTTGCCCCACACTATATACATTTCCGTTAATGTGAGTAACCTTGGGAAGCTATAAAATAGGAAGTGCAGGGGTACATTTGGTCCATCGAGTTTACTACCCAACTCAATGTAATGATGGTTGGCCCTGCTCACCTGCTCTCCCACTATCCCTTTACTGTCTCTAAATCCATATTTATAATCAGTGTCTTGGTTTCCAGGTGCGAAAGAATTCCCCGGGTTCACCAGTCTGTGAGTGCAGACATTTATTCTCATCACAATGCAGAGTAACCTGCCTGTACCTAACACTGAGGCTCTTGGTTCGAGACGTCCCAGCCAGGGGAATTATCATCCCTGCTTCCAATCTGTCTCACCCTGTCAGACTTTTGTACATTTCACTAATTTCCCCACTCATTTTCCTAAACCCCATGGAATACTGGCCCAGTCACCACAAACTCTGCTCCCACAACAAGCTCGCCATCCCAGATATCAGTCTGGTCATCCTTCACTGCTCTCTCTCTCAATGTCAGGTTTGTCTTTTATTAGGTATGGAGATGAGAACTGTCCACAATAATGCACAATGTTTGAGATGATGTCTCACCAAGCAGTACACCTGCAGTAAGACACCCTTTCTACTGGACTCACATCCCCCTGAAATGAAGGTCAGCACACCATTTATCTTCTTAACTGCTTTCTTTCCTGCAATATTGCTTTCAGTGACTGGTGTACAAGGAGATCCAGATCCTTTTCAATGTAGTAGCTCCACACTTGCTGGTTCTATGTACACTGGTCAGTGCGGCAATGTCATTCCGAGTATTGACTTCTGGTTACAGGACTCACTGCGCTGCAGGCAACTCATGGGTTTATACAGAAGGAAACAACAAAAAGGAGCATATGTCCCTTTGTAAATCAACATGTTTCAACCAGTTCTTTTCAAATTGTAGGCTGCCAATTTATCGTTTCCACCAAAGGGCACACCGTCACCTCTATCCACATTGTTCTCCATCTGTCACTTATTTACCCAGTCACTCCACTTGTCTTAGTCTTCTCGGTGCTTTTTTACAACCTCCTCACCCACTCACAATCCCACATCCGTTAGTGCTGTCAGCAGGCTGGGATATATTATATCTGATTCCAGCAACCCAATGTTTAAAGAGCATTGTGAACAGCTGGGCCCCAAGCACCGATCCCTGCGACACCCCAGCAACCGCCCTCTGTTCATTTCTATTTATTTATTTCATGAATCTGGGTGTCACTGGCTGGGTCAGCATTTATTACCTGACCCTAGTTGCCCTTGAGAAGGTGGTGGTGAGCTGCTTTGTTGAACACTGCAGTCCACCTGCTGCTGTTGACCTCCAATGCCATTAGGGAGGGAATTCCGGGATTCTGACCCAGCGACTATGAAGGAGCGGTGATGTATTTCCAAGTCAGGATGGTGAATG
>NW_025209660.1:4968-17106 GCF_004010195.1 Chiloscyllium plagiosum
CACCCAGAGTACATCTTGCGTACGTGCTACCCTCAGTGCTTCCTCCAAGTATTGGTCAGCATGGAGGAGTACTGAGTCATCAGTTGAGAGAGGCTGGTGCATGGTAATCAGCAGGAGGTTTCCTTTCCCATGTGCAAACTAATGCCATGAGACTTTATGGGATACGGAGTCACTGTTGAGGACTCTAAGAGCAATTCCCTTCCAACTGTATCCCACTGTGCCGCCACGTCTGCTGATGAGACAGGAGATATCTGGGGAAGGTAATGGGGAGTCTGGGACATAGTCATACTCACCGAATCATACCTTTCAGAAAATGTCAGGCTATTACTTGTCAAGTCTGTTTATTTAGATTCACTGTTTCCTGCCAGCTGTCCCATTCTAGAAACATGTCCGTATATTAGCCCCAATCCACTCAGATTTGGTTTTGCAAATTGGGCTTGGAGCTTTACCAACATTTTTCTAAAAATTAAAATGTTTTACATCCATTGCTTCTCTTTCATTTGTCTCCCAGTTTGTTTCTCAAACATAATTCCCATTTCATAAATCTATGTTGGTGTTGTCTATGACCATTACTTTCAACAACAATAATTTCTGCTAAACCATTTACTTACTATGTTATTGTTCCATGTACTCTACCATTTTCCCATACCAGACTCGGTTTTCCTTGTATTGTTAGAAAGTTCTGTGAAGACAGAACTGAAGTAGTGGCTTCATAGTTTTGCCACTTCCCTGTTCTCCATTCTCTGGTTTCAAACTGAAAGGAAACGGCACTTGTTTTCTCATATTTCTCACATTGACATAATTTAACAAGCTGATACAGTTCATTCTGATAACCCTTATGAATATAACTCTGCAGAAATCCATCAATTCCTGCCTTAAACTGCTCAATTATTGACCTTCCACACCATATACTCACAGGGGCATAGACCTGTTGCAACAGAAATACGGCACGATCTAGTCCCACTTTCCTACAGCAGGCCCATAGCCTGGAATGTTATGACACTTCCAATTACTCGTCCAAGTACTTTTTATCAAATGTGAGGTGATCATTCCCCTCTCAGGAAGTAATCCTCGAACCCCAGACTTCGAGGTGGAAAAATGTTTAAATCATCTCTGAACCTCAAACTCTTCACGGGGAGAATGTGCAAATTCCACACAGTCAGTCGCCTGAGGCGGGAATTGAACCGGGTCTCTGGCGGTGTGAGGCAGCAGTGCTAACCACTGATGCCACCGTGCCGCCCCCACTGTAAAAGTGTGCTCCTTTGTACTTGGCCCTCTGACTAAAAGGAACAGTTGCTGCCTATCAACCCTGTCCGTGTTCCTTATAAACTTATCCGTCTGAATCACTGACTCCTCAGCTTTCGCTACTCCAGAGTAAACAACCCGAGCTTATCCAGCCTCTCTCCATAGCTGATATGATCCATTCCAGGGAACATCCTGGCGAATCACCTCTGCACTCTCTCCAGTACAATCACATCCTTCCTGGAATGTGGTTCCCGGAGCTACATACAATAATCTACACCCTGATTAGGAAACGCTACACCCAAGGTCCAATTCTTAACTAGCCCATTAACCTATCCAGGAGAAAGTGAGGAATGCAGATGCTGGAGATCAGAGCTTAAAAAATGTGTTGCTGGAAAAGCGCAGCAGGTCAGGCAGCATCAAAGGAGCAGGAGAATCAATGTTTCTGGCATAAGCCTTCTTCATGAATCTGCCCGAAACATCGATTTTCCTGTTTCTTTGATGCTGCCTGACCTGCTGCGCTTTTCCAGCAACACATTTTTTAAGCATTAACCTGTTCAGTCACATTCAGGGATGTGTGGAGAAGCACAATCTGAGCTTCCCAGTGTGCTGCCATTCATTGAGTTCTCCCCTGCCTGGTTCCATCTCCCAAAGTGCATCACCTCATATTTATCAGGGTTACACTCCATCTGCCATTGATCTGACCATCTGACCATCCCATCTGCATCTTCCTGTAACTTAAGGCCTTCCCCCACACTGCTAATCACTCAGCCAATCTTTATGTCAAACATACACTTACTTATCACACCTCCCCCACTCTCCACCTAGCACCCCTCCACAATCAGATCTATATTTTGTTATGAATAACACAAACAATAAGGGACACAACACTGATCTCTGTGGTACACCAGGGGACACTGGTTTCCAGTCACACAAACAGCCTTCTCCCACCACCCTCTGTCTTCTGCTACTAAGACAATTTTCGTTGTAACTTGCCAAGTTATCCATCATATTGTGAGATTTTACTTTATTTTTCAATTTCCCAGGTGGAAATTTGTGAAAGGCCTTCCTACAAAACTAAATAATCTACCTCCTCAAACTACTTCAATCAAATCCATTGCATGTGACTTCTCCTGATAACGTCATGATGATTATCCCTGATCAATCCTTACAACTCTGATTGGAGTTCGATTTTATCCTTACATATTTTATCCAGTAGTTTCCTTAACAGTGATCTAATACTCGCTCGTCTATAGTTCCCTGGTCTATGTCTCCCACCCTTACTGTGAAGTGGAATTGTATTATCAGTTGTCTAGTTCTCTGGTACCTCCCCTATGGTCAGAATCTAATTAAAATATTCAGTCAGTGTCTTTCCTCCTTTGACCCCAACAGCCCCCTGTAATACAACGCATTCAGACATGGGGATTGGTCCAACTTTGGACAGAACAAAGCCTCAAATATCTACTCGTATTTTACATCAATCTGTTCAAGAGCTTCCCAGTCCATCTTTTTGAATTCTGTACCTGTCTCCTCCTTTTCCCAAGTAAAATAGATGTGAAGGTCTCATGGAACAATCCATCAATGTTCTCCAGCTTGACACACAGATTGCCCCTTTGGTGTCTAATGGACATTAACTGTTTGCTGATTATTCTGTTCGACTTGTCCGTGTAGAATATCGTGGGATTCTCCATTATCTCGCCGACTTGTACTTCTCCATGTCCCTCTGTTATTCAGTCCTTTCGATGTTTCTAAGTTTCACTACAATCACCTATCATCTTATGAAACTCGAGATTACAGGCTGAGGTTCCCAGTCAGACAATCTTGCCATTTAACGGATTAATCTGGATAATACCTTTTGCTGTTCCTCTGTAGTCAATATGTTCTTTCTTAGATTGGGACTCCGAACGATACACAATATTCTAAGTGTAGTCTCATGAACACTCGCTGCAACTGGTGCACGACATCCTCTATCTTCCAATTATATTCACATGACTGTAAACCTAATTTTTACTTTCCCATTTGCATATGTTCTTCCCAATACCTCTCGCTTTAATTTTTATTATTAACTTGCTGTGTGAGTTCTTTAAAAAAAAGCTCAGGAATATCCAACTATACGATATACATTGGTTATTCATTGCCTATGTCCACAAGAATCATCTTCAAACCATTCCAAAAATATGTTTGCCACTTCTGGTTTTCCTTTCATCTTTACATTCTCACACTCCCCAGTTATGTTATTACCTTCTAAATATCTAGTAGCATGTTCTTTGTTATCGAGTCCAACAGATACTTGACTGCAGATGACAAGATAACTGGTCTGTAGTTCACCACTCTCCACCTGCAACCTTTCTTAAACTGTTGGATAATATTTATAACCTTTGCCTTATCCAGATTGGCTAAATGCCTTTCGGGAATGTGTCGGAAAATAAAGTGAAAATCCTCGATGCAATCAACATGTCTATTGCTGCTTCCTCTGAAATTCTTGTATGATGTGCATCTAGTCTGTCAGATTTATAAATACTCAATCCAACTTTCTTTTCAAAGATAAGAATGATCTTAGACTTTACTTACAGAGGTCCCATGGTCACTTGGTATTTCTGGGAGAATTTCTGGAGATTCTTACATGAAGATAGACACAAAGAAACTGTTTTTTTTCCCTGCAATTTATCTGTTCTCTGCAATAAATTATCCCGAACGCGCACCAACTGTTCCACATTTGACCTTGTTTTTATTTTTTTCATACAGTGATTGACGCTTTTTAGCAGTCTTTATATGTATTTCTTTCGTTTGCACGCTTTTTTCTCATTTTGAATTTCTTCTCAGTTTCTTGATCATCCTTTGCTGGGTCCTACATTTCTCTGAATCCACTGGCTCACTGCAACACTTGGCATTTTTCTAAGCTGCCTCCTTTCATCTAATAGGCAGATGAAGGTGAGGTTCAATGTTATAGTCGGAGAGGAAGGTGGACCAGATTGATAGGGAGGAAGGTGGACACATAGGAACATTCAAAAGAGCGGTGCTAACTTGGAAGTTTGGAGTAGGATAAGGTGGGATTAGAGGAAATGGAGAAATCCACTATCAGCCCCTGCGTTTGGAAGGTCCCAAGACAGAAGATGAGGCTTTCTTCCTCCAGGCTTCTGGTGGCTTGTGTTTGGCGATAGAGCAGGCTCAGTGCTCTCATGTGCTTGGCAGAGTGGGAAGGGGATTTAAAGTGTTCAGCCAAAAGGCGATGGAGTTGTTCAGTATGGCTGTCCCAGAGATGTTCGCTGAAATGATCTAAAAGTTGACCTCCTGCCTCGCCAATGTAGAGAAGACCAGATTGGGTTTACTGATTGCAGCAGATGAGGCGTTCTGTCTCCATTAATCACCCTATCACTTTCAACCTCACCTTCAGCTACCTATCACAATCCCAGCTACCTCCCCCGTCGCACCCCCTTCTCATTTATCTCTCATCCCCCTTGGCCCATAAGCTTCTTTCCTGATGAAAGGCTTAAGCCCGAAACATCGATTTATCTACTCTTAGTATGCTGCCTGACTGTGCTTTTCCAGCACCACACTCTTCGACTCTGATCTCCAGCATCTGTAGTCCCCATTTTCTCCTCACACCTTGTTGGCTTGCATGACTCAGATTTATAACGGTTACTTCAAATAAAACAAAAACTGCCGTGTACTCACACAGCATAAAAGAAAACCAATACATTGTGGTCACTGTTCCCAAAAAATCCTTTCCAGTTTCAATTAGCTCTTCTGATCACTCAGCACCAACTCCTAAATAACCTGATCTCGAGCTCAGTGCTCGACATAATGTTAACGCAAACGATTTCACACGGGCTCATGAAATCCATTTTTCCCAGCATCAGCATTCAATTGGGTTAACACAGTTTAGATAGAATGTAAACAGTACATTATTACTGCAGTAGCCACCATTGTGTAAATCTCATTTCCTGTTTTATAACATGTCCAGCATTTGTACTGCAGCTTTCACTTTGATATATAACTCCCATCAATGTTTGCTCCTCCTTGCTGTTTTTGCGCTCCACTTTACTAGATTAGATTACATTACCGTGTGGAAGCAGGCCCTTCAGCCCAACAAGTCCACACTGCCCCGCCGAAGCGCAACCCACCTATGCCCCTACATTTGCCCCTTACCTAACAATAGGGGCAATTTAGTATGGCCAATTCACCTGACCTGCACATCTTTGGAAGGTGGCAGGAAATCGGAGCACACGGAGGAAACCCACGCAGACACGGGGAGAACGTGCAAACTCCACACAGTCAGTCCACACAATTCCTGAGGGAGGAATTGAACCCGGGTCTCGGGCACTGTGAGGCAGCAGTGCTAACTGCTGTGCCACCGTGCCGCCCACAAGATACATTGGAATGTGAGCGACCTGGGCTCTGGGGAGATGAATGGTAGAGATCATCTCACCACATCATTTATGATCTTCTCAAACTTTAATTTCTACAGATCTCTCGTTATGCTGATGGAGTAGAGAAGGATAATGGTCTTCCAACAATGCTCTGTATTCTCCCAGAGTGCTGAGACAGCTATAAGCTGGGTGGGAGCCTTAAACCAGGCTGGTAAAGTGTTGCTGCTGCTGTACAGGGTCTTAGTCAGATCACATCTGTAGTAGTGTGTACAGATTTAATCTCTTCAATGAAGAACAGATGTTTTAAATTGGACGCAGCTCAGAGATGGTTCCCTCAACTCATTCCTAAAATGAAGGTGCTAACTTATAATGAAAGGATAATCAGGTTGACCCAGCAGCTATTGGAGTTTACAAAAATTGAAGATGATCTTATTTGAACATAGATGACAGAAGGATTCAACATGTGAAGTGAATTACACAGATAGTGGAGGAATGCATTCCGTTCTCCAGCCTGTTACACAGGAACAACATGAGGATATTCAGGCCTTCGAACCTGTTACACCAAAACAGGATGAGGCTATTCAGCCTGGAGCCTGATATACACTTACAGAAGGAGGCCAATCAGCCAGTCAAGCCTATGCTGCACCAGTATCCTGTTAAACAGCAACAGGATCAGTCCATTCAGCCTCCTCAAGTCTGTAACATAGGAACTGGAAGAGGTCACACAGTGACTGGAGATTGTTACTTGGGATAACAGGAGGCCATTCAGACCCACCGAGTCTGTTGCAAGGGAATTGGATAAGGATAAAAACTATCTGAGACTTCTTTCATGAGAAAGGAAGAGGTAATTTAGACACGTGTCTGTTGTATGGGAACAAGAGAAGACCAATCAATCCCTCGGTCCCATCTCCGGGATACATGAGGAGATTGTTCCGTATACCGACCTGTTATGGCGAAGTATGAGAAGACCCATCAGCCCTTCAAAATGTTATACAGCAACAGGAAGATTCCATAATCTCCCAATCCTCTAAAGCATAAACAGGATGAGGCTATTCTGGCCTTGGAAATGACAACATGGGAACACCAGAAAGACGTCAGCTCATCGATATTGTACACCAGCAGGATGATGCATCCATTCAGTAACACAGCAATTGGAGCAGATCTCTTAAAGCCTTGTGCACATTAAACAGGAATTCAAAAAAATCGTAAAGGTTTTCGAAAGGGAAGAACTTGTAATAATGGCATGCATTAGGGACTAAAGTGTATCAATAAACTATTGTAATTTAAGGCAAATTATTAGAATCCATTGTTCAGGACATTTGCAAACTTCAACCACAATTCGTCAGAGTCAACATCGTTTTATGAAGACTAAATCGTGTTTCAATTATTTGCTTGAGTTATTTGAAGATGTCACAAACAAGGCGGATCGTGGGAATTCTGGAGATAGAACATATCTCGTCTTCCTGAAGGCATCGGATATGTCGCTTCTCCAAAGAGTAAGTGGTAAGATGAGACAACATGGGTCGAGGAGTAATTTATTAGCTTGGATGGAGGATTGGTTATCCAACAAAATGTAGTCAAATTGAATAAATGCGTCATTTTCTTTTGGCAAATGCAATTTATGGGGTTTTATTGATTTCAGTACTCATGCCTCAACCATTTCCTATCGATGTTATTACTGTACTCGGTTGATGGGATAGAAAATACAGTGCCACATTTTCAGATGACACTAACATCGGTGGTAAATTACTTTGGAATGGTGATGCAAGAGATTTTAAAACTATATGGTTAGGTTGGGTGAACGGGCCAACATTTGGCAAGGAAAATTAAAGTGAATAAATATGGGGCTATTCAAGTTGGCCAGTGTGATAGAAAGACAAATTATTATCTAAATTGAGAGAAAGTTCAAAGTGCTTAGGTGCAGAGGGATCTGGGTGTCTGCTTGCATATCATAGGAAACCTGCCTGAGGGTACTGCTAGTAATGAGAACTGCAAGCATAATTTCAGTGGTTATTTATAAAAGGATAGAGTAGAAAGGTAGGGAGTGTTGGTGTAGCTATGCAAGGCATTAGTGAGGCTGCAACTGGAGTACAGTTTGGGTGTCCTGCAGAATGAGCTATTTCCATTGGAGGCAATTCAGAAGAGCTTCTTTAGATTGATTCTATATTTGAAGTGTTTGTCTTATGAAGATAAATTGAAACAGATATACAGATTGAGTTTGGTGATGTTGCTGTGGTAAGCAAGAGATTAAATTACCAAGAGAGGGTAGAAAGTCTGCAAATAGATTCAGAGGGGTAAAGATAATAGATAATAGTTTGGTAGGTGGAATTTAATATGATATAACCTGTCATTTCATTTACAGGAATAATGGAAAGCAATATGTTACTAAAATGGAGAGAGATTACAGGACTTAATGATACTGTGTACTGGGGGGTTCACTCAGATCCGTTCAGACATGGGAGGTTTTGCTCCATCCCTGATCGTCAGCTCCCAGACACTCCAAGTGACCCCATTGCTCTCCATACACATGGAATACTCTGATGTGGTTGATTGGTGGTGCGGACGGTGCTTTGACACATGCATCAAGGGGACGGCCTTTATCCAAGATATATTCATTTCTTTCTACGTGGAGACCTGATGACGATGGGAATGGCTGACTGCTTCTGAATGAAGAGGCCAGGACTGCTGCCAGGAAGTGGGTATTCACCAACATGATGCACTGTGATGGGCACACTGTAACATTAATAGAGAGAGAACTCCTTCAGTCCCTCTACCTCTCCCCATTGACATGGATACCCTGCAAATGCCGTGTACACCATCGGGAATCCCACTATACTGAATACACCCGGCAGCTCCCTGCTGAGGGAGAAACAATCTATATACCTCATCCACCATATATATCCTCCTTCACCGAATGGTGACATTGATGTTGAGATACTGGGAAATGATGGATATGTCACCTAGTCCTGCCTGGAAAGTTCTGGATCATAGAAGCTGAATGAAACAGTGACCCTCACAGTCACTGGCAGCAGCATCCTCCCCCTGGTGTGAAGCTGCAGGTCGTGTTGAAGGAGGTGACACCATTCTATGACCAGCTCCTTGTTCAGTCAGGGCCTCTCACACTCTGCTCCTTGGTTAAGTGGAGCTTGGGAAGCTGTTCCTGGAAAACCCGGGATGGATATAATAGATCCCTTTCGCCGCACACACACTCACTCCGTGGTTTCAGGGCTTCCCCTCTCTGCAGCCTCTGCTCCATTTGTTGTTCGTGTTGCAGACCCAGATGCTGTAACTATAGTCCCCATGCTCCATGCAGAGTTGGGTCACCAAATCCTCAGGTCTCCCTGAATATCTGAAGAAGCTCACAGCACAACTTTCAGCAAACCATCCCCAGCACCTCCACTAACTTTTCAAATACAGGAGCCAATCAGAAACCCCTCGGTCCAAGTGTTGTGGACCAGTCCAGATCCCCCCAAAATATTTTAGGCATGCCGTTTAGCTCCAAACCTTTCCTTATTTTGAATATAGATGTGAAGTGTGCCTTACAGATATGTTACAACTGGTCAGACCACTCGACATTAAGCAAAATGTAATATTTTCAAATGCTTAGTTAAAATACAATCAAAGAAAAGAAAATTTGGGGATAGCTTATACGTTGGAACACTTACACAAACAATAGATACCATTCCTTCTTGGTTTACACCGCTTTGCACAAAGATATACTCAAATACAGAGCCTTACAGCAGTTTTCCAATCCAGGAGGAAACAACATCAACAAAGATCTCAGAGAGAAAAGCAGCTGGGGATCATGTATTGAAACTTCCAACCCTTCTGGGATTCCCCAGCAGCTTCTGAATGCTGCAGCTAAAAACAAAATGAGGAAAGCTGCTCTGGGAGAGCTGGCCACTGCCCTTCCATTGTTACCACCGCTTTAATGAAACCTAAAGGCTTTCTCAGTTATTTGCTTTAACTGTTTTCAGACAACAGTTCTGCACCTCTGCATTTAAAACCTCTATTTAAAATAATCGAAGAGAAAATAACCTTTTTACAGTGATAGCATCCTCACGACTCCACCTTTAATAAAATAATCAATCAATATACAACCGTAGATTAATTTGAGACTTCCGAGACTTACATTCCATAAATTTACTCCTTGGTAAAAAAGAACATTCAGACATACATACTTCATACAGTTCTCCAATTCAGGAGGAAACAGCATCAAGTCAGTTTTCAGAGAGAGTAGCAGCTTGGGATAAGTTACGAGGCCGTTGTTACTGCTATTTATTATAAACCGTAAAATCGTTATAAGTTATTTATTTGAGCCGTTTTCAGAAGGTAGTTTGGCCTTTAAGATCTCTTATTTTTAAAAGAAGAAAATAATCTTTTTAAAAAAAAGTGACAGCATTGTCACACAATTTAGATGCCTGGTCCTTTACTTAAGGGACTTCCTCGTGTTACTGATCGCAAGGTCACCGGAGAGGGACAAATTCAGGTACAGACCAAGTTACAAGGATGTGTCTCATAACTTATAAAACACCCCTGTCCATGGACCATCACATGGTATATACCGCAAAGTGAACAACAGCCTGAAACACAGCATTTCCCTCTTTCTGAACTACACAATGCCAGCACTTGATACACTAGGGAGCCAAAAGCTCAACCCAGGGAAAGATACAGAGGGAGAGAAGGATTCACATTAAAGACAGAAACAAACTGTTAATTAACGGAAAAGATGTTGTGGAAATTTGGGGAATCAGACAGGGCAGTGGGACTAACTGGAGAAGTGAGTTCTTCGAGAGTAAAATGACAAGAATGAGAACATCGAATAAAGGCATTGTCTGATCAGCTGGAATGGTTTGTTACATCAAATTCTCTATCTGCTTCACAGAACACCACAAACAACATAAACTGGAACAAGATGACAGCCCAGCATGGAGAGCTGTGCACACCATGCTAGTGTGTTGCTCAATAAACTGCACTATCTGCCCAGCATAGAGAGTATTGCAAACTTTACTATTGTATGCTAACCATACTCGCATCAGGTTACTGCCTACAATGGGAAGGTTTGCTGCGATTGTGTGTGTGCTCATCTGAAACTGAGAGAGAGTGCGTGCGTGCGCGTGCGCGATTGGCATGGTTGAATGCGAAACTCATTGTTTGAGAAGGAACGTACATGGAGGAAACTATTTTAAATACGAACAACGGGCAGGCTTTTTGTTAATCAAAAGAAAGGGAACGAGAGAAGTTTCATGGACAGATGAGGCAAAATGTTTGAGAATGTTAAAATAAAGTCATTGCCAGTCACAATAGCAATATACATCGGTGTGCATATGAATGACAGATGGATGGGAGTTTGGCGTGAGTTCGAAGCAGATTTGCTTTGGCAGGTTTGAAGCTGGGAGCGGCAGCAGCAGATTATTGCCTTCATTAAGACTGTATTTCAGAGCTCAAGATTCAAACAGCAGATGGAATAAACCAGTGCGATATATTCTGGAGTGGTGAGTATTTCCAGTTAGAAAAGGCCAGGGAATGGTGTGAAGAATGAGCTAATTGTCAAAGGGGTCACACACAGTTGTGACTTGTCTGCTTCAGCTGCAGATATTGGCCAGGGATGGGATGGAAACAGTGGAAATAAGTGAAGTTTGTAACCAGAGCAGTAGAGAATGACCTCCATGCTGTTAATATTTAAATAACAAAGGCCATGATACAATAAATTATAGTTCTACGCTGGAGCTGAGTAGGTCAACATAGAGACCCATGAGTAACACTGCCAGAGCAGAGAAGGAGACAGTAATTGAACACGTTCATTGATGAAGTTAGTAGTATTCTGTAGAGTGAATATCTGGATTGAGAGTTTTAGCAGGAACAATAATAGCGACAAGAAGTGTAGACTATATGAAAGACCAGTAATACCGTCATAACTAGTTTATAGAGAAAAAAAAAACTTGACGGTGACACTTACCAGGAACGCCAAACATACCTAGGAAAGGATAATAAAAATATTGAACAATGAGAAGAGCGTAATAGATCCGCAATGATAATGACCACCAATAAAATGCAGGAAGATACCAAACATAATTGGATAAACTCCTGTCTATTGTTGGAACATGCCATTCCAATGATTCATCCATTGATTCATTCATCTGATCCATTTTTGGAACATTGAGTCTAATGTTTTCAGATTCTGATCTCTCTTCCCCCTCTCTCTGGATCTGCTGATCCCTGTCAGTGCTGTCGGTGATGCTCCCGCTCACGTCATGGGATAACACATTGAACGGCGCCCATTTATCATTAAAACCCTCCACTGGAATTATTAGAATCAATGGACATTGGCATTAATCACAGTCACTGAACAAACACTGGGAAACCGAGCAAAGGCTACGACAACGGATGAATGAGCACCGCACAACAACCAACAGACAGGAGTTTTCCCTCCCAGTTGGGGAACACTTCAGTGGTCCAAGATCTTCAACCTCGGACTTCCTGGTCACCATCCTGCAAGGCGGACTTCAGGACAAGCAGCAGCGAA
>NW_025209661.1:0-17107 GCF_004010195.1 Chiloscyllium plagiosum
ATCACCAAGGAGCTCGGTTCAATTGCAACCTCGGGTGAACGCCTATGTGGAGATTGAACACTTCTTGTGTCTGTGTGGGTTTCCTTCCAGTGCCCCAGTTCCCTCCCACAGTCCAAAGATGTGCAGCTTAAAGTGGATTGGCCATATTAGATTGCCCATAGTACCCAGGGATAAAAAGGTTAGGTGGGTTAGTCATGGGAATTGTAGGGTTACATGGGGGGCAGGTCTGGTTTCGATACTGATTGGTGAGTTGGTGTAGAATCGATGGGCAGACTGTCCTGCTTCCACACTGTAGAGGTTCTATGACAATGATAACAAGTTTGGATTATACAATCACCCAGGGTTTGTATAATCTACTCTCCTCAAGTTCTTGTATGTTTCAATCAGATCACCGCTCATTCCAATACTAACCTGTTAAAGCCTCCGTAATATAAGCCCTGGAATACCTGAAGTCAAACATCTCTGAACTGCTTCTAACGTAATTATATAGTTTCTCAGGTAAGGAGACAAAAACAAATCTCACACACAGATGACTTTTATGTTTGTTTTCTCAGTGTTGTGAGTCTTTTTAACTCTCTTCCCCGCAGAGCATTGGAGGCAGAGATATTGAATATTTATGAGGCACAGGCAGAAGATTCATAAATACCAATGTAGTCAAGGATTATCGGGGAATGTGCAGGAATGTACAAAGTTGGGGAAACGCTGACAGTGGTACAAATCCACACTGCTCCAGAACATCCAGGTATATAATGCAAAACAGAATTATAACAAAGGTAATAATTTAAAATGCTGACAATTATAGAATAGAGTTCCAAAAACCAGGGGGCTGCTCTGTCATTACTGGGAGACCACCCGTGGTAGTTTACCCTGAGGGTTACCACACCTCAGATGATGGGGTGAGGTTGAGAGAGCGTCCCTTTCATGCTAACCTCTGTCAGTGTGGGGAATTGAACCAGAGTTGTTGGCCTCCCTCTGTATCACAAACCAGCTGTTCAGCCAAATGAGTGGGAGACTGTGTAACTGTTACAGACAGAAATAGTCACAGAGAAAGAGCAAGAGAAAATTTCAGAACATGGAAAAAAGGTACAATTCAGTTAAAGGTCAAGATAACGGCTGAGGATAAAAACGTTCTCTGGTAGAAATTGTATTTTATAACGAGAAAAATGTTTCGAAGCTGTCTTTGCCTGAATACAATAAGGTGAGACAAGTGAAATAACCAGAATTACTAAATATGATTGAATATCAATAACCATAAACTAAGTGTATATATTGATTATTCTATGTAAAATGTACTTATCATTACGTCGAAGTATAAAGCTGATGCAATATGTTGTTTGGAGTGTCCGTCCACATGGAAAATGCCCTCGAACAGGCGCTTGAAGAAAACAGAATTATAAGTGCCTGAGTATCATCTGTCAGTGACAGGAACCCAGGGGGTTGTTTGACTGAAAGTTCCTCTAACATGGAACTGAGAAAACCATAAGTTCATCTAGAGCTCGTTTGAAGGGCTGAATGGCCTCATGATGGATTTGAACTGTATGCGATTTGAGAAGTGTACATCTCTACTCCTTCCAATTCAATGTTACCTACTGGTGCATCGACATTTTCCTGAAAATAGGAATTATTTGAACATTATCTGGAGTATTCCATATTTGGCACTCTGTTCAACATGTGCCGGTATTGCAAAGGCAACAGAGAGAGAGAGAGAGAGAAAGAGGGAGAGAGAGAGATACAGGGAAGGTGCTGCCAGCAGTAGTGAGAGAGGTGGAGCGTCAGCCTTGTTCGGGGGTAGGTGCCATAACAGATATACGGTGAGTGTGAGGGAACAGAGAGAATACGGTGACCCTTATCTGGACAGAGCGGGGAAGTTTATTGATGCTTGACCTGTATTGCTGGACATTTCTTCAGACCGCAGATATTGCACTGAACTACGTGGTGACTTCAGACCATGCTCAGTGGGTCTGGTGGTGCAGCCTCCTTTGTGAAGAGAATGGTCCTTCTCTGTGCTCGCCCATTCACCAGGAGCTCCATACTCCTGTTGAAAAATCATGGTGTAATTGCCCATTTTCTGCCCTGCTCGGGGTAGCTCCGAACTGATAAAGCTCAACTGTGTGCCCATTGGCCTTTTAAAGATGGCACCAGTGCCAGGGGCCATGGAGCATCTGAGGCATCAGTGCGATGGTGAGTACCTCCAGCCACGATGGGTGGGAGAATCGGGCTGGTATTGAATGAAGGGGTTAGCATGGGGTGGGATGGCTAGGTAATGTGGTGAGTTCATTAAGATAGCACCAGGAAGATAGCTCAGCCTCGGCCAGACAATCCCTTTGTCACACTCAATGAAAATGTCACTGAGACAAATTATTGTTAGATTCAGCCCAATGAGTCGAAGACTCTGCTGACCCCACTCACAGATACAAAGCTGCAGAACAAATGCTCAGCCAATACTTTCCATAATTTCAAAATACACCAGCATCCCTTTAACACATCATTCCTGGGAATAATGGCTCATGTTGCAGGATACTGTCAAATTATCTCCATTTCAGCGTTCTGAAACCTGTGATCTTACATGTTTTTTTTTTCTCACTCCCTTTCTCTTTCTTCCTAAAATCCTTTTGTTTGTTGGTAAGTAAACTGATTCCCCGCCATGTCTCTCTGGGAGGGAATAGGGAATATCGACTATGGAATAAGGACTGTGTATCAGAGTGATCATGTAACTGGACGGATAATTCAGAGGCACAGGCTATGACTCCAAAGGCAGTGTTTAAAATCCTAACACAGCCGATAACAGAACTTAAATTCGTATGGCAAAATGTGGAATGAAACCTAATTTCATTCATGGAAAACAGAAACCATCTGGATTTATTTATCTGTTTCACTGATAGTCTTTGGTAAAGAAAATTAACATTATTGCCCAGTCTGGACTGAGTGTGACTTCAGATCCACAACAAAATGGTTGGGTCCATATTGTCTTTCCTCATTCCTGAAGAAGGGCTTATGCCCGAGACGTCGATTCCCCTGTTCCCCGGATGCGGCCTGACCTGCTGCGCTTTTCCAGCAACACATTTTCAGCTCTGATCTCCAGCATCTGCAGTCCTCACTTTCTCCATATTGTCTTGACAAATTACCTCACAGTCAAGGGCAATTAGTGATCGGCAACAAATGCTACGCTTGCCATTGCTGCTGATATCCCGTGAAACAAAAGCATTAAAAGTGAAATAAACCAAGGAACTGTGGATGCTGGATATCTGCAATAAAATTCTGCAGCGTCTGAAAGTGTTGGAGCATCTCAACAGGTAAGGCAGGCTCTGTGAGGAGAAACACAGATAACGTTTCAAGACCAGTAACCCTGCTTCACCAACGGATAGCAACTAGGAAATAATATTATTTATACTGGATGGTTTAGTTGGAGGGAGAGGTAGGAGCAAGGTTTGAATTGAATGGATGGAGAAATGGACAGAAAGAGAGCGGAAATAAAAACGAGAAAAGGCATTGCTGATGATGAACTCAAAAGAAAATAAAATGGCAAGTTATTCTCACATGTCCCTTTTCCCATATTCCTTTGGAGCATCTCAACAGGTATGGCAGGCTCTGTGAGGAGAAACACAGATAACGTTTCAAGACCAGTAACCCTGCTTCACCAACTGAAAGCAAATAATATTATTTATACTGGATGGTTGAGTTGGAGGGAGAGGTAGGAGCAAGGTTTGAATTGAATGGATGGAGAAATGGACAGAAAGAGAGCGGAAATAAAAGCGAGAAAAGGCATTGCTGATGATGAACTCAAAAGAAAATAAAATGGCAAGTTATTCTCACATGTCCCTTTTCCCATATTCCTGCACATCACGTCCATTTAAGTATCTCCCTGTTTGAAGTGAGTCATGTTCCCACTGATTCCGTTCTCTGATTGTGATGATCAACTCCATCGGCAACACTGGTGCTGCCCTTTAGTTGCTGAGATACCCCAGAGAAACGTAATGTTCCATTGTCAACTGCTTTAGACAGAGGAACTGTTATTGTAGGACTGTGCAGAGATGCAACCGCTTTCTCAGCCAGGAAGAAAAACTAAGGAGAGAGAGGCACTTTCAACACTGCATGGTTGCACCATGGGTGTGGCTACTGTAATTGTAAAGTCAGCGGAGTTTCTCTGGGTGGTGTTCCCGGATTTGTTTTGTCAGGTGCTGGGTTCATTCAGGGAGACCCGAGTGTCTGGTGACCGCACTCTGGAACTACATTTACAGAGTGTGTTAGTCCATGGTAAACAAATGGAGCTGAGAAAACACAGAAGGGAAGCTCTGTAAATAGGGAGGAGGAGGGCACTACACTATCCTACTTGGGATTTCCAGGAACATTTGTCTAAGCTGGAATCATTCCAAGTGTTAAGTGTTAAACCTGTTTGTTTAAAATATGAGGTGGTTACTGTGTCCCCTACTTCAGTATAACCTGAAGCCTCACATCAGGGACAGGACTGTATTGACACTCACCATGAAGTGAACTGGTTTGATTATGGAACTTTCCAGGCAGGAGTATGTGACATATCCATTATCTCTGGAGTGCAGTCCTCTGACGTATCACACGCTGATAGAAGCCATCTGCTCCGCTGAGAGGAATATATTGGTTCTGTCTCCACAGAGGAAGGTACAGAAACAAACTAGTATAACAGATGAACTACAGGAAATTAGAATTAATAAAAAGTATGTCTTTGAAAGTCTCATTGAACTGAAGGTTTGTCAGGGGATGCATCTGATGAGCTATTTCCAAGAGTAATGGGGAGGTAGCAACAGAGCTAGTAAAATAATTATTGATTATTTTTCAAAGCTGCTTATATTCTGGAAATGATCCTGCAGACTGTAAAGCAGCTATAGCGAAACTAAATATTTAAAACAGATCGGAGAGAAAAGAACAGAAAACTAGATACTGGATAGCTTGATGTTAGCTGTGAGGAAAAAAATAATAATTGTAGCCTGTTATAAGAATGTGACTACTTAACACTTGGAGAATAATTATATGATTTGGTAGAGTCGGCCTAGATTCAGGAAAGGGAAATGATCTTTGATAGACCTGCTGGGGTTTACGGAGATTGTCCGTTGTGACATCAACAATTGAGAACCAATGGGAGTGGAATATTCGAATTTTCAGCCGACGTTTGACATGGATGAATACAGGTGCGTGGGGAATGTTAGAGTCCATGGGTAGGTAGGGGTGGAATATATGCCATATGGATTAAAAATTGGGTAATGTAGATACGAGAACAGTAGTGTTTTTCTCTGGACTGAAGTCTTGTTGTGTATCAGCTGGATCACTGTTTGGACAATAGCTGTTCACATGATATAAAAATGACTCAGATGGGAACAACAAATATCATTATTCGACGTTTATATTTATTAAATGGTGAGAGATTGGGTAGAACTGTTGTTGAAAAGGACCTGGATGTCGTTGGTCATAAGTCACAAACAGAATTCTTACGGCGCAGACAGTGGATGATACGTGGTTCTTAATACAAATTGATTGAAGTACCAGAGTTGATATATCTTTCCCAATGGTAGTGTTTTGTTGAGGGAATATTTGGTGCATTGTGTACATATTTGTTCTGCTTTATAAATAATGATCTCTTTGACACGGAGACAATGCAAAGGAGTTTCACCAGACTAAACCCTGGCATGGTAGTACCATCAGAGAGAGTGCAGTAATTGTGTGTTTAATATGTAGCGCTGTGAGAGAATAAGAAGATGAAACTTGATGTCTGTGGACGGACACTCATTATGTCTCAGTCAGCTGAATAGGGTGAAACTTCCATACTTTTCATTGGATGTTTGATTCCCGATATTTTACATGCATCTGCGGAGCCCCCATGCCGATTGACAGAGAGGTGCAGGCTCTGAATGAACTCTGAATACTTTAATGCACAGTTACTGCGTGACACTGCATTGATTGCCATTTGTACACAATCCTATCAGCAGCTAAAATAACTTCATTCTGAAACAGTTAAGTATTCCCCACCAGCTTCTGACCTCCATGGAGACCATGGGTCTGCTTTCTTGGAGATGGAAGACAACTTGGAGAATGGCTGAAAATGTCGGCTTCATTCCTACTGTCAGAAAACCATGTTAAAGTAACCTTTAAGTACTATGAGTAATTAAGCCACGTAGTTCAATTTGGAGCAGTCTACCTGTGTAGTTCTTGCACTATTTGTTTGTGATGTTGGACCATTTCTCAGATCTTCCTGTGTTAGTGGCTTCAGAAGCTGAATGACCTCTTCCTGTTCCTTTGCAAGTGATTCCAAGTGTGAAATGGTCTCTTTCTGATCCCGTGTAAGTGACGTGTGGGAGTGAGCATATTCCTTCTCTTCCTGTGTAACTGGAGGAGGGACTGAATGAGCTATCGTACGTCTTGCTGAGTAGGTTTGATGGGCTAAAAGACTTCCACATATTTCTGTGAACCCAGATTGAGGTGCTGAATGAGTTCCTCCTTTTACTGTGGAAATGTACAGTGCTGTTACATGAATGTTACCCAGAATTTAACAGCACGATATTGAATGTTGTCCAGGTTTTGTTGCAGATGAACAAAGATTGCTTCAGTAGCTGAAGGGGGACAATTTGTTCTGAGCATTATGCAAACTTCAGCGATATCCCCACTTCTGCTCAGTTTGGACTCAAATGGCTGAATGACCTCCTTCCACACTTTAGGGATTGTTTGATGATAAATTGGAGATGCCTGGTCTAAAGGAGCTACCCTGAGGATCTCCTGCATTGATGTCCCACGGCTGAGATGATTGATGCCGTCTGATAATAAGCATCTTCGCTTGTGCTGTGAATGACTCCAGATAGTGGTGCGATCACAATCAATTCGTATTAAGTGCGCTTTTGGTCAGGCTTCTTGGTGTCTTCCTCAGTTTAGCACTGAATTTGTGCATCTTGCATTATTATTCCCTTCCTAGGTATGGTGCTACATGTTGGATACGGCGTTTAAGCAGCTTTGACACACGTTTTTGAAACTTATTCAAAACCAGAAATTGCTGGAGAAACTCAGCAGGTCTGGCTGCATCTGTGGAGACAGAGAAACAGAGATAATGTTTCAAGTGCAGCATGACCACATTTCAGAACAAAAGTGGACAAAGGATAATGGGAAACAGAGCATGTGGAGGTGCAATGCCACAGAGGAGGGGCTTTTGATTATGGTGAAAGAGAAACCAACGTAAAATGGGTCTAAATTAAAGTGTGAATGGGAGAAATGGGTTGTTTGTATTGTACGTAAGGGAAACAAGACACAGACTAGATCATTTGGAGATCAGGAAGATAGGGAAACGAGAAAGCAGAATGCATGAAGAATGGAGAACAGCCATAATGGGGTCAGGCTGTGAAGTTATGGAATTGAATATTAACTCATGTAGGTGGAAACGTACGAAAGTGTAAAGTGGGGTGTTATTCGAGCTGGGGTTGCGCTTCATTGTAGCATTGCAGCAGCCTAGCATTGATACGTTAGCATGAGTGCATGGTAGGTTATTGTAATGGGAAGCAATGACAGTGTCATGGTTATTCCTACAGACAGAGTGAGAGTGTTCCTCAATGCAGTCTCTGTTTGGTCTCCCCAGTGTAAAGGAGATTGTATTGTGAGCAGCAATGACAGTAGACGGGATTGAAAGATTACAAGTGAAATGCTGCTTCACCTGAGAAGTGTGATTGGGGCCTTGGATAGTGAGGAGGGAATAGGTGAATTAGCTTGTGTTGCAGCTTCTGCAATTGCATAGGAAGGTGCCATGGAGGGAGTGCAGAAGTGTTCGGGGTGAAGGAAGGTGTCACAGAGGGAACAGTCCTAGTGAAATGCTGACAGTGGACGGGAGTGGAAGATGTGTTTGATGGTGGTGTCCTGCTGGAGGTGGTGGAAGTGTCAGAGGATGATTCTGTGAATGTGGAATGTAGTGCAGTAGGAAGTGAGGACAAGGGGAGATCTATCATTGTTCTGGGAAGGAGGGGATGGAGTGAGGGCAGAAGGGAGGGAGATGGGACAGTGTCAGCTGGAGATCCTGTGCACCGGAGTTTGGGGGTTTCTGGTTTGAAGGTAAATGAGGTCACGTCACAGGCAGTTCATTGGAATGTGGCATCATCAACCATAAACAACAGAGACGGAGAAACTGGGAGAATGGTGTCAGCCTCCGCTGATCATGTGTTTAGCCACATGCAGAAGTTCCCCCTGAATGATTGAAAATAACCAGACATCTAAATTGAGGATTTCTGTCTCACAACTGCTCTGAAGCTGGAAGTGGAAGTAGATCCAGAGGAAGGTCAGTGGGTGTACATGGGCACACATTCAAGCAGATATCCCATACTACTCAGAAATTATTGTTTTCGTTCAAAAAGAAAGACTCGATAAGAAGATGATCCACCCATGGTTGACAAAATCTGTCACAGATACTATTCAATCACAATTTGATGAGTGTTAGTGTCGGGCCGGATTTAGGATGTTTAGTTTAAGGACCAGAAGCAGATGCTGGGCATGCATTTCAGCTGCGCTTCCTGAATTCCCTCCCCCCCCAAAAAAAAAGCCCTGCCATTGCTACTCCATCCTCTTCCCTGTTCGTCTCCCCTTCCTGATCGCAGGTTCTCCCTCTCAAATTGCAGAGCACATTCTCTCACATTATGGACCCTACCCACTTCACCTGAAACTCTTTGATCAAGTCTACCATCCCTGCACTCGAATCAAGCTGCGTTTTGTGCTGCCACTTGCCTCTGGTCTCAGTGTGGCTCGGCCTCTCCATTCTTGCTTTTATACACCTCCCAGTCTCATCCCATTTCCTTCTTGGAATAATCCTAATTGAAAACACTTCTCCCCTTTTCACAGTTAATCCAAATTTCCAAAAGTATACTCAGCCTTCATCTCTCTGCTAAAGGCAACTGCATGTTGTCCGCCTGGTATAATAATTCCGCTTCTCACAAAGATCTAGCCAGAGAAACGTTTTCACTGTAGACGTCGTCATCCGCTTTCGACAAAGGGATTCAGGTGTTTGACTTCTTCTTGGCACGGAGAAGCGTTTCATGCTGCCTTAGTATTGTAAGAGAAAAAACAAATCACAATATAATATTCGTTTACCTGTCATTTTGGATATTATTTCAACTTTGCAGTGCTTATCTTTAAATGATTGTTCTTGAAGTTAGTATATGGAGTGTAGGAGGTTGAGGGGTGACATTCTAGAAGTATATAATATCATGAGCAGCATGGATGGGGTGAATAATCAAAGTCTTTTCCACAGGGCAGGGGAGTTCAACATAGAGGACATAGGTTTAAGATGAAAGGGGGAAGATTGAAAAGTGACAAAGAGATAACGTTTTTACGCAGAGAATGGTGTGTGCCTGGAATGAGATGCCAGAGGAAACGTGGTAGATGAAAGTACAGCAACAACATTTCAAAGACATTTGGACAAACATATGAATAGGAAATGTGTAGAGGCGTATGAGACACGTGCAAGCAGATGGGACTAGTTTGTTTTGGAAAACCTGGCCAGCATGGACAAGTTGTACCAAAAGGTCTGTTTGTGTGCGATATGATTGTATGAGTCGAGAAAGCGAGAGAAAAGGAAGAAAAGACATGATGCAAATAAATTGGCAAGAAATATAAAAAAACAAGCATTTCGAGCTTTTCCGTGTATATGAAAACTTGTTCACGGTGAGTGTGTGATCTTTGGTAGAAATAAAGTCGGGAAAGTATATTCAGGACATTTGGAGGGTGTGACTGGGGAATTGATTACTGGAAGCAGGCAGATAACTTACACTAGTATTTTACATTCATTCCTGTCGGGGGAAGGCACTGTAAGCATTTCAATGACATAAACAAAATGGTAATAGAAGGGTAGTTCTTGAGCTATCTCTAACCAATAGGAACAAGGTTTTTAACAAACAGATAAGACGAACGGTAGGCAGGTCAGCAGTAATTCATAGCTGGCTTTAATAGAAGTGGTTAAAAAGTGACTGGTGGCATTGTATGAAATATTCCATAACTGTCTGGATTGCTGGAGTGTTCCAGTGAAACTGGAAAACCTTCAATGTTGTGCCTGTCTTCAAGAAAGTAGCGAGACAGAAAGCAGGAACCTTTTAGCCTCACCATTACTGCTGGGAATCTGCTAGAGTCTGTTATTAAGGAAGGAATTGCAAGACATTTAGAAAAGCTTCACGGTTTTGTCAGCATGGTTTCGTGAAAGGGGATCTTTATTTTGTCTGTAAAATCAAGCAAAGTTTTTTTTTCTGGAGATCCCTGAGAATGTAACAAGTGGACGTGATGAAGGGGCACTTGTTGACACGAGGCTTTCCAGAGATTTTCCACATGGTATCACAAAATCAAGGTTTTTACACAAGACAGAAGCTCATAGCATGCTGGATAATATATTAGCATTGGATGACGGTTGGTTAACATATAGAAATCAGAGAGTCAGGATTAATCAATCTTTCTGACCAAGACGTATCTCCTGGAGTACCACAAATATCAGTCCTGTAGCTTCAGTTATTTCCAATCTACACTGACAGCCTGATGGCGGGAGCTGAGTGCAACATACATCCGAGTTTGGGGATGACACTGAGAACGAAAACGCAGGTTTTTACTTAATGAAGAGGACTCCCAAAATAAAGAGCAGTACAAAGGGATGGGCGTGTTTCTGTGAAAGAAACATAAAGTCAGCATGCTGATGCAGCAAGCAACTAGTTTAATTCATTAGGCGGGTTCCTGGGATAAGAGGGTGCAATTATTGAGTACATGTAAAGTGGTGAGGCGTGCATTCATTGCGTTTGAAATTAATGAGGGTGAAATTACTGAAACGTACAGAGGGGGCTTGACAAGGTAGATGTTGAGAATGTGGTTCCATTCCTGGGCAGAGTCTCGATCTCGAGGATATAGATACAGCATTAGGGATATCGATTTCAAACTAAGATGTAAATAAATGTCTCCTCTTAGCAGATAGTGAATATCCGGAATTCCCTAACTCAGTGAGTTGTGGGGGCTGGGTCACTGAATGCATTTACCGATGGGGTGGATTGGTTTTTGACACATCAGCGAGTTGAGGGATACAAGGGGTTAGCAGGAAAGTGGAGTTGAGCCCTGGAGTAGATCAGCCATGTTCGTACTGACTGACAGTGCAGGCTTGAGGGGCCGAATGGCCCACTAATGCTCCCATTTGTAACGTTCTAAAGTCTTGCTATTGGAAAGTCGTTATTTTCCTAGAGGTCGTGCTGTACAATGTTGCATTCAAGGAGAACAGAGGATTTGTTTGATTTAACACTGGGTTGGATAGGGGGCTGTATTCTGGGTCTGTAACATGACCCACATTTAGAGCAGAAATTACAGAGAGGAGAAAGCTGGAAAGAGGAATTGGGGGGCGTGAGGGTAACATCCTGACCAGGCTTGGATTTTCCAAGAACAGTTCCGAAATTAAACCTAACCATCGGAGTGGCCTCGATCTGCTCCTGTGTCGGAGGTCCGAAGGGCTGAATGGAACATAAGAACACAGGGCTGAGCGACACGAGGGGGCTATTCGGCCCTTTGACACTACTCCATCTATAAATAAGGTCATGACTCATCTCATTGTGGTCCCAGCTGCACTTATCTCTCCATGCACCATTGTCCCTGATTTACCTGTCTATGGAAAATCAGACGAAGCCAGCCTTGATATAATATAAAGATTTTGCCATCCCAAAATTCTGGGAAAGAGAATTCCCACTTGAATGAATCCCCACTTCGTGAGTTTCTCTTCACTCTCGTTCTGACTGAGTTTGGAGGGTGTCACTATTTCCTTTTATAGTCCCACTCCTCCACTGCTCACAACAAATGTTAAATGTAACCAGATTGGTGAAATGGCTTATGATAAAGGTCTCAGACTGGATCAAGTTCAGTGATAGGAGTAAGTCAGGCAGATTTCTTTAGTCAGACAAAAGTAACGTATATATCTAACAGAGGAGCATGGTGGATCTGTGTTTTCACGGCTGGTTTCAATTCCAACGTCTAGGTTAGACTGGTGCTGGAAAAATACAGCTGGTCAGGCTCTTCATCAGGACTGGAAGGGCTCAATTGCAACCTCAAGCGAACCTCTATGTGGAGTTTGAACATTCTCCACCTGTCTGTGGGGGTTTCCTCCCAGTGCCCCAATTTCCTCCCACAGACCACAGATATGCAGCTTAGAGTGGATTAGCCATGTTAGATTGCCCATAGTGCGCAGGGATTTGTAGGTTAGGTGGGTTAGTCATGAGAAATATAGGGTTACATGGAGGCAGGTTTGTGTGCGATGCTGCTTGGTTAGTTGATGTGGATTCGATGTGCAGACTGTCCTTCATCCACCCTATAGCGATTCTATGACAATGACAACAAGTTTTGACTATACAAACACCCAGTGGGCATCTACCTGATCCACTATCCACAAGGTTTTGTATGTATCAATAAGATCACCTCTCATTCCAAGAGTAACCTGTTAAAGCCTTCATAATATAAGCCCTTCATCGTTGGAATATGTGAAGCGTAACATATCTGATCTGCTTCCAATGTCATTATATCGTTACTCAGGTAAGGATACATCAAATAATCTCAGATTATTTTTATGTTTGTTTTCTCAGTGTTGTGAGTCTTTGTAACTCTCTTCCCCGCACAGCCTTGCAGACAGAGATATTGAATTCTTTTTTTATGAGGCACAGACGGAAGGTTCATAAATAGCAACGGAGTCAAGGATTATTAGACAGGAATATGCAGTGTTGGGGAAATGCTGACAGTGGTACCAAATGACACAGATTCAAAACATTCAAGAATATAATGCAAAACAAAATTACAACGAGCAAAAAAATTAAAATGTAGCATTGATAGATTACAGTTCGAAAGTGCCATGGGACTGTCCTGTCATTAGAGAGAGACCACTCCAGCAAGTTTAACCTGAGGGTCACCAGACCTTGGATGTTGGGGTGAGGGTGAGAGAGCGTCCTCTTCATGGTAACCTCTGTCAGTGTGGGGAATTGAACCTGCGCTGTTGACCTACCTATGCATCACAAACCAACCATCCAGCCAACTGAGTGGGAGACTGTGTAACTGTTACAGACAGAAACAGGCACAGAAAAAGGGCAAGAGAAACTTTCATAACAAGGAAAAAGGTACAACTTAGATAACGGTCAAGATAACAGCTGAGGATAAAATCGTTCTCTGCTATAAATAGTACTTTATAACAAGACAAGTGTATAGAAGCTGTCTTAGGCTGAATAAAATACGGTGAGACAAGTAAAATAATTAGAATTATTAATTGAAATTTGATATTGATCTCCACAAATACGTGTATATTTTTGATTGGTCTATGTAAAATGTGCTTACAATTACATAAAAGTATAAAGCTGGTGGAATATATTGTTCGTAGAGTCCATCGACATGGGAAATGCCCTCGAACAGGTGCTTGAAGAAAACCAGGGTAAAACTGCCTAAGTGTCGTCTGGTCAGTGATAGGAACCCGGGGTTGAATGACTGAAAGTTCCTGTAACATGGAGTTGCGAAAAGCATCAGATCAACCGCCATCTTATTAAAGGCTAGAGCACATTTGAAGGGTTGAATGCCCTCATGATGAATTTGCATAATATCTTATTTAAAAAGAAACGTACATCTTTACTCCTTCCCCTTATGAGTGCCATACTGGGGCCCTGACATTTTCCTGAAAATTCGAATTATTTGGAGCATTATCTGGAACATTCCATAATCAGCATTCTCCAGAGCATTCTATTGCCTTCTGGTAGTAAATAAAAGGTGAGAGAGAGGGGGAGAGGGAGAGAGGGAAGCTGCTGCATGCGGCAGTGAGAGTGGTGGAACATGAGCCTTGTTTGGGGGTAGGTGCTATACCAGATGTACAGTGAGTTTGAGGGAGCAGCGAGAATACAGTGACCCTTATTTTGACAGAAAGGGAAAGGTTATTGATGCTTGTCCTGTATTGTTGGGCATTTCTGCAGACCACAGATACTGCACTGAGCTCGGTGGGGAGCTCAGACCATGCTCGGTGGGTCTGGTGGTGTGCGCTCCCCCCTCTGGGAAGAGAATGGCCCTCTTATGTCCTAGCCCATCCACCAGGACCTCCGTGCTTCTTTCGACAAACCGTGGTGTAATTGCCCCTTATCTGCCATGCTATGAGTAAACTGTGCAGCGCAGCTCCGAAGTGAGAAAGCTCAAATGTCTGCCCATTGGCCTTTTAAAGATGGCAAAAGTGCCAGGGATTCTGGAGTATCCAGGGGTATCCATGCTATGGTGAGTACCTCCAGCCATGATGGGTGGGAGAATCGGGCTGGCATTGAATGAAAGGGACAGCCTGGGGTGGGGTCGATAGTTAATGAGGTGCGTTCAACAAGATAACACCAGGAACGTGGCTCGGACTCATGCAGACAATCCCTCTGTGTCACTCAATGAAAATGGCACTGAGACAAATTATTGTTAGATTCAGCCCAATCAGTCGAAGACTCTTCGTACCCCACTCCCAGTTACAAAGCTGCAGAACAAATCCTTATGCAATGCTCTCCGTCATCTGAAGTCACACCGATATACCATTCACCCATCATTCCTAGGAATACTGGCTCACGTTGCAAGATGCCGTTGAAATATCTTCACTTCAGCATTCTGAAACCTGTGATCTTCCAAGAAATTGTCTCTCAATCTCTCTTTCTCCTTTTCCCAAAACTCTTTTGATTTTTGGTATTTAAACTGATTTCTCTAATATCTCTCTCTGGCAGTGAGTTTCACAATCACTGCACCCCTCGCCATGTTTAAACGGAGATATGGAACTGTAAATGGATAGGTGCTGCACATCCTGTCACTTCCAGCATGAGCAGCAAGGTTCCCCACGCTGGGCCGCGATCTAAGACAGTGCTACTGAGCAATGTACTGGGGTGGTGTTTACAGCTCGACATGCTGTGAGGGGAACTGCTCCTGGTTTACAGATCAAAGCACTGATATTCACTTTACAGCTCCCCATACTGAACAGATGCCTTGTCAACGTTTATCGAGCAAGACACCGGTGAGGGCTGCATAACACCCCATGCTGGAGAGACCGTTTCGTCCAGTTTTCTAAATCAATGCACTGGTGTAGTCTGTACTCTTCCCTATGTTGGACAGATAGATTAGTGAGAGCTGCACAGTATTCCATCCTGGACAGATTGCTGAGTTGTACTGAACCTGGTCTCCACATTGTTCCGTGCTGAACAGATATCTCATCTGGTCTTATACGTGTCTGGGCTGGATCTGTGAGGTGGATTGTGTATCTGATATAAGTCCTGACAGATTTATCACTGGTCCAGCTCGGCGCATTCAGCTGTCAAACCCAGTGTTTCTCCAACTTATTGTCCATTAAGTAATTATCCAATTACAACATGAATACCTGCCTTTTTTGCTATGGAGCCGAGCAAATGCTCCTCAAAATACATGAAGAAGGTAGTCTCGACCCGAACATTTTCTTATTTTATAGGTAATTGTCAGGTGCTGTGTTTCAGATGCAATTCGTTTGATCAAAATTTCGACATTAAGCAAAATACAATTTATTTAAACACTGTCGACAAAATACTATAAAAAAAAGAGGAACTTGGAATAACTTAATTTATTGGAAAACTTAATGGATCGATAGATTATTTAATTACTAAACAGTAACTGCTCCAACATGGTAACATACTTGGAACACACACTTGTCACAAAACAAATTCAGGAAACATATTGTTTCGCATGCAGTTCTCCAATCCAGGAGGAATGAACATCAGAAGCCAATTCTGAGAGAAATCTCAGAGTATGTCGCAGCCAGGAGAGATTTACTGCCTTTCAACTCTGCAGATACCCCAGCAAAAACTGGCAAAAGGGAAAACTGAAAATCCTGGTTCTGGGAGAGTTTGTCCATCTCTCCACTTGACCAGTCTGGGGCTGGAAGCACCGCAAGTGTGTATCTACACCGTTTATGCCACTGTAGGAGGTTTTCAAAAATGCCTAACCCCGGCTAAACAATGTTGATAAGATAAATGTCAAAGTTAAATATAAATAATTAAAGCCAAAGGATGCAGCAGGCCTCGTGATCAGACACAGACGGCCTCCGGAGCATAGCAATTCCGACCCTGCCAAAACGCAGGAGAATCATCGAACTTGTGAACAGAAAGCACCATCTCTCTGCCTCACCTCTAACTGTACAATTGGAGATGTGCCATTCGCCCAATAGTATGCGATGTCAACATCTCAGGAAGACCAAGTATTATTGTCTTATGTCAGTGTTGTTATCAAAGGGGTTAACTGGGACTGTTTGTACAGTGACTGTGATTGATGTCAGTCTCCATGGATCTTAACTGTGTCACTGGAGGTTTTCGTCTTCTATTAATAAGGGGCTTCCGTCAATCTGTAATCTCATAGTATCAGTGGCAGCGTCAACCTCAAGCTGATTGGGATCAGCAGTTACAGAGAGAGGGAGAGGAAGACAATCTTCGAAGAATCGACTGGAATGTTCCAACAATGGATCATAATCTGAGAACATTAGACTGATATGTTCCAATAATGGATCATAGTCTAAGAACATTAGACTGATATGTTCCAATAATGGACAGGAGTTTATTATTGGGTCTTTCCTATCTTTCACTGGATTGCACAAAGTTAGAGTTGCGGATACAACCCGTGCTGATGATTATTCAAGCAGGTTACTATCCCATCCTCGCTCTTATTGGTGTTCCTGGTAAGCCTATCTTTGTCAATCCTAACTGTGGTGATGCTTATTGCTATTTTAATTTTAATATTTAACAAATGCATAAACTGTTATCTTCAGTTCAATCACAAACTCCACTTTATTTCCATCAATCTCAGACTCCTCATTCATAAACATCTAAGAAGGAACAAACTTGTTCAGACGCTTGAGTCTTCGTTTGACCCTCAACTGTTTCTCTATATTTTCTCTGCCATCAAACCTGTCCACACCCAGCTCTGTAATATCCCCAGTCTCCAGCTCTGCCTCAGTGCTGTTGTTGAACTAGCCGTCATCTGCCCCCTTGTTAACTTCAGATTTTACGGCTCCAGTTCTCTTCTGACCTATCCTCCAATTGCAAATATTTTGAATACATACTTGTTCTTGCTTCTCCAGCTATTTCATAATAGGGAGAAA